>NC_056728.1:1573503663-1573511163 GCF_019279795.1 Protopterus annectens | reverse complement strand
GACTGACTTCACGACTGGCAGTGATATGTCTCTGACATACCTCTCCACTGGAACGGTGTCCGCAGACTGGCCACATGTTTTCCTGTTATGTTTTGTCTGTTCCCCAGACAGTTGGTGTCCTTGGTAAATTAGTCGTGGACTCTGGGGAATGCTGTCAGTAAATACTCACATCTGTTGGTATTACCGATGTCATATTCCTCATAAAGGATGTTACAACAAACCCAGTAACATCTGCAACTGTCTCAGTGTATGACAGCAATATGAGCAATCTACCCATGTGTTTGTGCCTCTGTCCCCAAATGATGTCAGGCTTTGTCCAGATGTCAATGATGCGCAGACATATTTATTATCATTATTTCTTGGCTTCATTCCTGCTACCATCCCAGTGATCTAGTAGACCCACAAACATGTCAGGGAAGAGGCCATAGATATGAGTCCTGAGCCTGTACATTCTGAGGTGAACTGTACATGAGAGGCCTGCGTATGTCTGGCCATTGTTAACAGACTATCATGATTGTGTACGCATGTCATATGTACATGTTATTTGGGCTGTGTATGGAAGGGGTGGATGTAAGTGTTATGGCTCTTTCTTTATCTGTCTGTGCATGCTGTTCTAGTTTCTGCTGATCTATTGGCTGTATGTGTTTGTTGTAGGGGCAGACTGAGACATGTCCTGTACCAAGGTCAGGAATCAGACTACACTGAGAATTGGGACTGTATATGAAGGGCTAGTGTGTGAGTGGCAAACAATGATCGATTTGTTCACACAGTCCATATACTATACTGTTCACTTGATTTACCAGTATGTGACTGTGGTGATATGGGTTGTGGGTATGCACTTTCACACTGGTGTCTGTCAGTGCCATTATATCCCCATAGTGTCTGATATATTTGCAAATACATGTGTAATTACCCATAGCAGATTTCCTAGTTCAATTACTTGTGGTATTTCACTAAACATATGTTAGAGCACACAGGAGGGTGTTACTACAGCAACTGTGTTAGCTTATCTATGCCAGTATTTCAGATACATCCCCATTTTCATGGCTTCTACCCACCATATTTTCAGACTTGGTCCAGATGCATTGCAGGAAGGGGTTCTGAGCATACCTGTCAACTGGCTGGATTGTTTCAGGATGTCCAGGTTTATTGCTAATATTTCTGGTCTCTTTTACAGATTATTATCATTTCTCTGGAAAATCAATGTAATGATATGATTGCTGTCAAAGAATGAGGACATGCATTTCATTTACCTACCTCACATCCATCAGAATATGTAAGCTGAAACAAACTGTGTCACTCTGTCAGGAAGTGTACAGGGGGACAATGACCTCTTCCTTCCTGGATGCTAATGCGTTAGCACTGAGATGTGCCACATAGAAGGACTTTGTGACCACAGTGGCAATGTGGTGGTCAAAAGACATTGCTGTCGACCTGTGTGCCCAGATCTCTTATAACACCTTCTTTGTTCAGGGGATTACCATCGATGTGGTAATTCATGGGAACAGGGTTTTCTCCAGAGGGGATGACTACACATTTTTTGACATTAAGCTTAAGGCCATGGCTCTGACACCAGTCATTGGTCTCAGTGAGTCGTTTCAGTAGGATGCCAGCATTACATGAGTAGTGAATAATAGCTCCCAACTTGCAATTGTCTGCAAACATTGTCAGTCAGAGTCCCTACATGTTGGCATGGACTTCAGAGAAGTTGATGCCAAACATGAGAGGACCCAGAACAGAACCATGTGGGACTCCACTTATAACTGCTCAGCAGTCTGACTTGTAGTCAGTTATTTCCACACTGTGAGTCCTATCTGTGACCCAGTTTGCAACTCACCTAGTGATATAGGGGTTCATGCCTAGCTTAGTGAGAGTTTGCATGATTCCTGAGTGGGGAATGTTATCAAAGGCTTTGGCCAGATCAAGGTAGGCTGTATGTGCCACCTTGCCTTCAACCACAGCTCAGGTGACTGACTCCAAGAAGTTGACCAGGTTGATTGAGCAGGTATGACCTACCCTTCACAAAAGTAAACTGTGTGGGATCCTGAGTCTGCAAATTCCCATAGCCCTGTTTATTAGGTGCATGATGATACATTCCATAGATTTGTCTAACAGACTTGTCAGGCAGTTGGGGTGGTATTTCCCAGGGTCTGTAGTCACACCTCATTTGTGGAGAGGGGTGACTGTAGCAGTGCACAATTCAGTAGGGACAAAGCCTGAGGTGAGGCTGTGCTTGAGCAGGGCACACAGGTGAGGTACCAGGTCACTCTGTAGTTCATGTAGAACACAGCCAAGGATATTGTCAGGTCCCATAGAAGCTATATTCTTGACCTTGGGTAGTGGTGTTTTAAACTGTGCAGCAGAAATACTGGGTGCCTGGCAGTGTACTGGTATTGTGATTTGATTGATCCTTTAGTGGAGGAGAGAGGGGTAAAGTTTGCACTCAATATGTCAGGCAGTATATTGGCAATATTTGTTGGCTCAGTCTAGGAGGTACCATTGTCTAGTAGCTCAGAGCAAATCTTGGTATTGCCATGGAGATTCTTTACATAACTGTATGAGGCCTTGTGGTTGTCTTTACTATGTGCTCCAGTTCTGTTTTCACAGCTAACTTTGTAGTATTTAATGAGGGATCTCAACATTTAATTGAGGTTGATAAGGGTTTTTTCCACTCTTGGGACTTCACCTTATTCCATATCAGTTCCCTCCTTCCGTTATACAGTTTCTTTATTGCCAGTGACCATCAGATTGGCTTCCTTTTTTCGAAGGTGAGGGTCCTGGTTCTACTGGGTATGGCGGTATCCATGCATTTGTGTATGTGTTCATAGTGCACTGTTGTTTGATTCAGCAATCATGTAACTAGTCTCCATTTGCATGTCTGCCATGACGTTAGCCATCTCTGTTTTTAGGAGGCCATAGCTAACTTGGGAAAGGCTTTTCATTGTAGTTCCTGTGCAGGGAGATGGGAGGACTGTGGATTTCCAAAGGTGATTCATTTGTGTTCAGATATAACAGGGGAGGAGTTGAATATTGGTGTACAGCAACAGTCACCCATGTTAGCAATGACCAGGTAAATGTGATGGGCATGTGCATGGGTACATGAGTAGCTTTCCCAGTTAATGGTGGGGTAGTTGAAGTCAATCAGTATGATAATGTTAGGTTGGGCACTAATATTCTCCAGGGTGTTTAGGGTCATGGAGTGTGAGTCATGGGACATGTTTGGGGACGTATAGCAGGCTACAACCTGAACCACTGTCTTACCTAATGTTAGCTACACCTGCAGGATCTGTAATGCATAATGTTGATCGACCACTCTGGAGGTATGTGCATCCTTAATGAATATGGAAATACCACCACCACCTTTGCAGCTTCAGTCAAAGTTCTGCATCCAAAAGGTGTGGAATGAGTTATAGGCTGGTAGGGCAGGGGTACTTCCTGCTGCCTTTAACCAGGTCTCTGTTACAGCACAGATGTCATTGTTCCCCATTTTAAGGAATACTTCCAGTGAGTGCATTTTCAGATTTAGACTTCTAAGGTGCAGCAGCATGACCTTCAGATTGCATGTGTTTGTAGCTGTTATATATTTATATATATTTATGTGTACATATGTATGTATTTATTCACCTTTCTATATGTTGAACAAACTAAAGAAAGTTCACTGAAAAACTAGTAATCCCAAGGCAAACACTCCACCAGGCAGCAATGACACCTATGTAGTCCAGTCAATCTTTTATTTAGTGCTTTCATCAGATAAAATGACTTCTTCAGAATACAACCTGTTATGGTGCTATAGTGTTTTCTTAGAGAAATCCTCAAGTGTTGCTTTCTGTATTCGCAATCTGTCTTTCCAGTAAAAGGTTCAGACCTGACACCTTTCTATATGTATGTGTGTATTCAGATATGTAGACATAAATTTAGATGTCTCTCTCTCTCTCTCTCTCTCTCTCTCTATATATATATATATATATATATATATATATTATGTATAGATTTGTCCACATATATGCATCTCCATACATATATATACATGTATATATAGATAACCTGACTATTATACAGACTCCTTTTCCTACTGCTGAATGACTGTACTAACTGATATGTCTGGAAACTCATCACTCATTTTTTGAGCTCAAATAGTGTAGTATTGATTGCATTGATTGTAGCTCATAGGGCCCTGGGTTCAAGACTTGACAAGACTTATTATTTTATTGCAAGGCAGTTGCTGCTGGGGAGGAAGGGATAAGAGCAATAATTAAAAGAAGTCCCTAGTTTGGGCCCCTTGACCCCCATTTTGACAGCCTTTGGACAGATTTGTTACAGTAAGAGGTTCAGAGTGTGGATCTGATGTCCGATATATATATATATATATATATATATATATATATATATATATATATATATATATATATATGTGTGTGTGTGAATGTATCTATCTATATATATATATATATATATATATATATATATATATATATATATATATATATATATATATATATATATATATATATATATATATATATATATATATATATATATATATATATATATATATATATATATATATATATATATAAAAATGTAAATGTTCGTTTGTTCAAAATCTTAAATCTCCGAAAGTTCTTCACCGATTGCTTTGAAATTTTCACACAATGTTGCATTCGAATACACGCATGCTTTTATATATTTACTATTATATAGATGTCACACGTTGCATTCGAATGCGCGCATGTTTTTATATACCTACTATGGATTCTATATATTTGTAAACAAATATGCAATTTTATATGTTTTTGTTATAACTTTCTTTCTTCTTTTTCAGTGCAATTGATCTGCTTTAGTTCATCCAAATAATGCCTCGCAGAAGATCAAACTTAGGTCGTACTCGTGGAGCGGAAGCAGTGTGACAAGTAATTGCAAATCAAACTGAGGAAGAACGGGCATCAGAGAATGAGCGAAACAGACAAAGAATGGCTCAAATACGTGCCGAGGAAGCAGCAGAGCGACATGCAACCAGACTTGAGGATGCACGGTTGCAAGCATGGGGATCGCATTCTGCCGCTTCAGATCTGCTTCGTTCTCAACAGAATGAACGTGACACGCTGAGAGTGGCTGAAAGACGTCAACAAGAAACAGCAGATCAGTGTCAAACATGACTCCTTGCTCAGCAATCATGCGATTACAATAACCTTGCATTCCAGTACAACCCAGCTGATGATTTTAGTTTGAGCCGGAAGTGTGTCCTTATTGCAAGGCTCTGAAATTTAATGGAGAAATGAAAGGAATGTGTTGCGCCGCCAGAAAAATTAAACTGCCTCAACTTGGAGAACCGCCAGAGCCATTAAAAACTTTGCTTGCCGGATATACCACAGAATCAAAGCATTTCCTATCTAACATCAGGAAATACAACTCATGCTCCCAAATGACGTCGTTCGGCGCAGAAATCATAACAGCTCAATTCATGCCAACTTTCAAAGTGAAAGGACAAATTTATCATAAAGCCGGCTTCCTGCTTCCGTTCCCAGATGGTCAACATAAATTCCTACAAATGTATTTCATCAGTGATGGCAATGATGAATTGAATGCACGCTGCGGAATTTCTACCGGCATACAAAGGTCCATCGTTTCCCAACTGCAAGAGCTTCTTCACAAAAAAAACAATTTAGTGCGTTTGTTCAAAACAGCAATTGACATGATGCCATCTGATACACACAAGATTGTTATTCATGCTGACAAAACACCTGCTGGAGAACATGTGCGAAGATTCAATGCTCCAACTATAGACGAAGTGGCAATTGTTATAGTTGGAGATCAATTCCAACCTAGAGATATTGTTCTTCATCGGAGAAATGATCAATTGACAACAGTTGCGGAAACTCATCGATGCTATGATGCCCTGCAATATCCAATAAATGATCAATTGACAACAGTTGCAGAAACTCATCGATGCTACGATGCCCTGCAATATCCAGTCATTTTTTGGGATGGTGCCGATGGATATCACTTCAACGTTAAGATGATAAATCCAGTCAGTGGTGAAGAAACAAATATGAAATGCAGCTCAATGAACTATTATTCATACTGATTAATGATTCGAGAGAATGAAGACAATCACATTTTGAAATGCCGTCAATTGTTTCAGCAATACATCATAGATATGTATGCAAAAATCAAAACAGAACATTTGATATTCATCCGTTTGAATCAGACCAAGCTTCGCTCTGAAGAATACGTTCATTTGCGAGATGCAGTTGTAAATGACGGTAATACAACTAACGTTGGAAGACTAATGATTTAACCATCTTCATATACAGGCAGTCCACATCATATGCATGAGTACGCTCAAGATGCAATTGCATATGTTCGTCACTACGGGCATCCAGAACTATTCATTACAATCACATTCAATCCAGCTTGGGACGATATACAACAGCTCTTACTTCCTGGGCAATCCCCGGTGGATAGGCATGACATCACAGCACGTGTTTTCAGACAAAAGCTGAAATTGCTGATGGATTTCATGGTAAAACATGAAGTGTTTGGCTCTGTGTGCTGCTGGATGTACTCAGTGGAATGGCAAAAGAGAGGACTGCCACACGCACATATACTAATCTGGCTCTATAACAAAATCACTTCAAACGAAATTGACGATGTAATATGCACTGAAATACCCGATGCCGACGTCGATAAGGATTTGCATGAAGTTGTGACGAAAAATATGATACATGGACCTTGCGGTACACTGAATCCAAATTCACCATGCATGATAGATGGAAAATGCTCTAAGCGATATCCTCGAGCATTAGTATCCAACACAGTTACAGAAAATGATGGCTATCCTTTATACAGAAGAAGATCAGCAGAAGATGGCGGTAAATTAGCAACCATACAAATGCAAAACGGTGACACTGAAGTAGATAACCGGTGGGTTGTTCCATATTCGCCTTTGCTATCAAAAGCATACAAAGAGCACATAAATGTGGAATACTGTAACTCCATTAAATCGATCAAATACATTTGTAAGTACGTGAATAAAGGCAGCGACATGGCAGTTTTTGGCATGCAACCAGAAAGAAGTGATAGTAATGCGGTCATACATATCGATGAAATCGCACAGTATCAGGCTGGAAGACACATAAGCAGCAATGAAGCTGTATGGCGAATTCTTTCATTTCCCATATATGAACGAAGTCCAGCTGTTCTTCACTTAGCAGTACATCTAGAAAATGGACAACACGTTTATTTCACAGCTGCAAATGTGCAACAAATAGCCCTGAATCCACCGGCTACAACGTTAACTGCTTTCTTCACATTATGTCAAAATGACGCATTTGCAAAAACGCTGCTGTATTCAGAAGTGCCTACGTATTACACATGGAATGCGAGTAGAAAATCATTTGAATGACGCAAATGAGGAGAGCGAGTCGACAGACAACCTGGCATATTCAAAGAAACTATGATAGGCAGATTGTACACCATGCATCCCAATCAAGATGAATG
>NC_056728.1:1573438663-1573498663 GCF_019279795.1 Protopterus annectens | reverse complement strand
AGAGAGATGTCAATTAACAAATGTAGATTCTTGCAGTGGTTACAGCTTTAATGATCATTGCTCTAATCATTATTCTACAATTATCAATACAAAAACCTATTACCTTGGTTTGGGCGGTGGTATGTTTGTACACAGTGTATAATTACAGCCTTCTTATAGCTACTTTATAAATTCTCTTACCTTGAAGACCTGTGGAGAGAATTTTTGTTAACACTACCTGACTGTTTCTACCCATATTCACATTGTCAGGGTTACATATGTGCACTCATACTCCGTGTGTGTGTGTGTGTGTGTGTGTGTGTGTGTGTGTGTGTGTGTGTGTGTGTGTGTGTGTGTGTGTGTGCTACTGCCATACTCTGTCTTTATTTCTATTGGTCACCCTGGTTGTTGGCAGCAGGGACCAGTAGCTGTGACAGCATGACACTTTTGAACATCTCTTGGGGGAGTCCACTTGGTGTATGTACCTATCTTGCTGTCATTTGCAGCCTTGGGGTTGGACCATGGGTGTTGGACACAGCATAACTACAGCCTTCTTATAGCTACTTTATAGCTTCTCTAACTTGAAAGATCTGTGGAAGAAATTTATGTTAACACTACCTGACTGTTTCTACATATATTCACAAAATCCTAGCTGAAATTATGAATACAGCTTATTATCACTCCCGGGATTTGAACCGTGGTTGTTTCTGCTAAAAATATAACATATTTGTGTTTCATCAGAACAAGCTATTGAAAAACTGCTGTCTTTTCTTTGAATGTTTTCTGTCTCATTCTCTCTTGGTTGTACAATCTGACCTTGTAATTACAACATTCTTATACATACATTCCTATACATACCTTTTGACATAGCACAGTGTGGAAAACAGTGGTTAACACAACATTACTATTCAGATATCAGATCTTGGTGCATGAAACATTTCATATCAGTTAATCTCATGTCTTACTACTACTGCACTACCTTTGTCAGATGAGACTTGATTGTTTAATACTTTCAGAGCTATAGTTGCGGTGCATAACCTGTACACATTTCAATTCATACAATACCAGAGTAAACACAACCAGTCCATGGTTCTGGATTTTATCGACAGGCAGTTACAGTTTTATTTGTATATGACCTATATGAGACTATTACTGTAATATTGTCTGGTTTATTCAGTACAAACCATACCCATTTTTAATACTGCCAGGTGACATTCTACTCCTTTATATTTATTTGGTGTCAATACTACAAGCTAGATTGTTACTCATGAGCCTCGCGATGCAGCCTTTGCAACCTGCTTGCCTGGGCTTCCTGATTCACAGCCTGCTTAGCTGGAGCTGTAAAGAAGATAGAGAAACATTTATGCATACCTATCCATCATATGCACAGACTGGACTTTGTTAAACAGTTATTGATATGAATGCTTACACATGCCTGGGACATTACCCCTCTGCCATGCTTCTTGGACTCAATGGTCCAAGATCTCCTTCTTCCTCCACTTCAAGTCAGCATAGTGGTGCCAGACCTGCTCACTAGTCCTAGGGATGCCAGTGGCACTGGTGAGATCACGGGCAAGACTTCCCCAGGCCTCCGCTTTGTATTGGGAGCCCTGGTACTGGTCTTGCAGCAGTCTCACATCATGGTTTTTAACAAGGAGTCCTACCATGACCTTGGACTCCTGTATGCCCCAGCGCTGCACCTGAAAGCACATACCCACTCCAACACCAGCCATACTGCCTACAGCAGGGAGCTACAATCGTTTATGATCTGTATTCCCACCTGCAAGGTTTAAATACTGCTGATTTCCTGCCCTTTGCCATGATTGGACAGTTTTTGAATATGCTGAGCTAAGCTAAGCTATGGGCAAACCTGCTTAGCTAAGGTCACAGTGCTTAAAGGGGCAGGTTCAGCACTGCTTAGAAATGGGTAAATCCGCTTAGCTGGCCTACTCATTGCTTACCATTCATATTTAAGCAATACTTACACCTGGTAAGCATAGCTGTGCAATACTTAGCATTGTTTATGTTTTATTGTATAGGCTATCAACTGTATGGGATTGATTCATTATTCCTGACATTATAATTTTGTTTACCTTCCCTGACATCCCCCTATGTACTTTCATCACATTTATTTTTGTGTGACTATACTGTATGGGGCACTTGTATTTATATGGGGGTTTCACATCTGGACCGACTACACTACTCTGGTTAACAAATATATGTTATTTACTACCTAATTATTAAAAAAATATATGTACTGCTTTCACATGTAAAATGTGAATTAGTTTCAGTGAGGATTGAACCAGGAGCAATGACTTGCAAATTGAATGCATTCACCACTTTGCTATTTCCAATTTATGTTGAAGTATATTCCTATTTAGCTCCTTGTGATGTGTAAGCTACGCTGAGCAGAGCTGTGTGATGTGCACACCTGGTCAGCTACGCTTAAAGGTTATTGCGGACTGAAAAAAAAAACTGTTGTGTTTTATTTTTGTATTGTAGGGGTATGCACATTGCTTTCTGCGACATTATCTGTGGGGGCTGTGCTTTTTAAATGGTGATGACATGACAAACTTTGCATTTGAGAGGTATGCTCCACGGACACTAACAGTGTTCGCCATACCTCTCAACTGTATAAATTTTCACAGAATGTTCAGATTTTTGCCTTATATTTTTGGTCCATTTTCCATTCAGTTGTGGCTTTCTGGCAGATTAGTGGCAAAGCATTAAAGACTGCAGTTAGTACATAATGATAGACATTTGAGTTTTACACTTCATATCCTTTGGGAAGTTCATGCTAGTGTGAAGCCTGTCATTCTATCAACTTTATAAGTTTGTGAGAGCAATATCTCACATCTGTCCCTGTTTGTCTCTTTATTTTTATGGTTTTGTCCAGATTTCTTGTGAGATTGGAGGTAATGATGTCCGGAGATACTCTTGTTACATTTACATTGCCATATGGCAATTATGGAGTGCAGGGGGCATGTGTATTGTGAGATCACTGCTCTCAGACACACCCCCTGCAATTGTACACAGCACCATGTCTGTATTAGAGCATAGCAGCACGCCTTCATGAATATGCATGGCGCGCTGCCGTGCTGGATGGGAACGGTCCCTTCCATGCAAGAATAAGCTATTATTGCATGGAAGTTTGCTGAATCCCGAGGATTATGTAAATCAAGTGCAAGAACAGCTGTTGTGCTGAGTTTTCAGCCTACCATAGAATGAATGTTGCTGCAGAATATTACAGTTTGACAGGCTCTTTTCTGAAATTGTAAAATATTCTATATCTCCAGATGTCATGTCTTTTGTACTGCCTAGCTAACAAATCCAGTAAATAAGAACTGTTGAGATAATCATATTAGCTTAACTGATTATTATACAATTTTTCCTTCCTTTACCCATAGACAGAGCGGGCATTACTAAAATCATCTAGAGCTTTTTACTGGCCTTACACTACCGGCGGAGGATCTCATTTACTCTATTTTTTTTAATTCCTGAATAATGCAACTCTTGGAGCAGATTATTATACTTATAAATTAACTTCATGCAAAGTTGTTTCTAAATAGTAACTTTTATATTTTTATATATGTTGACTTTTTTTGGATTCAGATAGTTCTTCCTCTTTATTTTGCACCAAGGTTTAGAATATCTAAGTGAAATATAAGTATGAATGTATGGAGAAAAATAAAAGTATTACTTACTGAATTTCTGTGTAAACATCATTACAAACATAGTTATAAAACCACACATACACACTGTAAAGTCATGTCTTTCTCCTTAAAACCATACACATTAGAAATACTTGTTTCCCATGTACTGTAATCATGGCTGTTTTAAAGGAGTCAAATGAATGCAGTAATATACCATTTTCACGGTCCCTGAACTCCCAACCCCTTTCCATCCCCATCATTGTCCCACCCTAGTCAGTGTGTATGTAAGTACACACACACACACACACACACACACACACACATACACATGCACGCGCACATACACCCACATCCACACAGATACATGCACACACCCACACACATACATACACACGTACACACATACACACATAGACACACATACTCACAAACAAAACACCTGTGATTCTGAGGATTGTCATTTCATCCATCAGAATGCATTTGGGATATGAAGTAAACTAAATATATCTAACACAAATCCATATAGATAAAGGGAAGACTTGCATACTCTGCACAGAAGACACCCAAGCTGGAAAATGTACCTGAAAATGAAACACTGTTATGCTGCTATACTAGCCACTGCATACTATACCACCCTACTCTGAGGGTTTCATCCAAAATTATAAAAATGTCATCCAAAACAAAGGGTCTGTTCAGTTTGCAAGAACCTGTGGGTCAAAATGTCTGTTTACCATGGAAGACTTTTTTTCTGATAACAGTCCCATTCTTGGCTGTCAAACCTCCATCCTCGAGAGAAAAGACCTCCTTCTTGTTAAAGTTATAAGTAGATTATTCAGTTAAGTACTTAGACGGATGAGTGTTCTTGTTTTAAACATTTGAACAAGAATACTCATCCATCTATCTACTTAACTGAATAAATTACTTGAAACTTCAACAAGTGTCTTTATTCCACCCACAGAGAGGGCATCAGAGAGAGAGAGAGTTACTTTAGTTTATAAACTGGAGGACAACAACAAAGTTTATGGCCCATATCTGGATTAGCCTGTCCACATGCTTATCAGGTTATCAAGAGTGCCAGGTCCTTATGCATGGTAAAAGCTGGGGCCCAATAGCCTTCATATATAAAAGAGTATTGTTTTTTCCAAGGGCATATGGAAAAGCCCTACAGTGCCTAATTCTATGTTACAAAATACTGAGGGAAGGTATAGAAAGGTCAAAATCCAAATGGGAGATCCAGGAGGTAAAGGACTCCAAAGTTTTCTTGTTGGAAGTCAAAAGCAGCAAATTATATAAATTTGACTCTCTATAATTTGAGATCTAAAAGAGTGCTGAGAGTATATGAATACAAAAAGGGAGACATGACATATGGGTGACAAAAGAAGATCTATGAATCAGATATTGGATTAGCAAATACATCCAGAAATCTGATTTCAGTATATTCCATGCTTCTTGTAGACCAATTCTTGTACGCTTCTCTGCCACCTCCTTACCCCTCTACTAACTCATTCATTCCTCCAGAGTTGAGAAACATATGGAAAATTCATTCCCATAATAGTGAGGGTCAAGTAAGCCAGGAACATTGTTGCAATCCTCATACAGGATCAGGGTTTTTTGCATGTTGACTCTCTATTCCCCACATATGCCTATAGATGTCCATTGGGGAGGGTGTGCAATGGGGCAGTCGCGAGGTTTTACACTCTTTCATGAGAGACATAAACCAAAAGACTTGCACCTTTACATGACATTCCTTGACATTCCTTTACATGTTTTCCAGTCTCCACTAGGAATCTAATGTAGAATGTGAACCCATCCCCTCTCCCATGAGAGAGTCAAGCAGGCGCAGCCTTGTCAATCACCTCTCTTCCCTGCTAGCCACCCAGTGCCTGTGCCACTAATCACACATGGAGTGCCTAGGCCAGAGTCTGGAACTTTTACAAGTTTGATTTAAACTGACTTCCCAGCTACACCGAAGATTTGTAAAAGGTCACATACATTAATTAATTCATTCTCTGAATCCTGTCTTAATTGCAGAGGAGTTAAAGCTCGTCACAGCACATAATAGGTACAAGGCAGAGAAACTTCTCCTGAACAATTGACAACCCACCATAAGATTCACACATGCAATTACTTAGTGTATACACACACACACACACACGCACACACACACACACACACACACACACACACACACACGCTTGCAAACAGTTTATAAAATTACCTATCCACTTGCTGCATATCTGCGGGATATGGGATGAAGCTGGAAAACCTTGTGAATACCTAACTGAAACACTGGTATGTCCTTAAGGGGTCATTTTCATATATCATATGAGCATGTACTATGTGAGGTTAAATGTATTACACACTGAAGATTCTAGCTTGACCGGGTCTTTCTTGAAGTTTTATGGAGTGGTTTGTCTGTGACATTTGTATCCTTTTTGGATATTTGATGTGATATTTTATAGTCAGACTAATGTTTATGGACACCAGGCTTGATTTTAAGCTCTGTGTTTGTAATGGAATGCCAAACATTGTACACATTAGGTGGTTAATAAAAAGAGAGGCCAAACATATGTGTCTGCAGCTAGTGGGTGTTGGTGCTATTGATCTGAATGTACTCCTAAAAACTTAAAAATTATAGCCATAGGCATTCAGAAGCCATGTAGCTGAAACACTTGTATGTCTTTAAAGAGTTGTTTACATATACCTATGGGTTTCTGTTACAGGAAGTTTAAGGTTTTACAGAGTGAAGACACTAGCTCAACTGCCCCCCCCCCCCTTTTTTACAGCTTTTATTACCTGGATATAGGGAAGATGTGCTGACCCTGTGAAAATTTAGCTGAGAACAAACATTGTGAGGTAGTAATGTTAACAGTTTAACCACTGAATCAGGCATAAATTAATGTCACACTTTGTACCTGCTCCTAGCAAAGTGCATTTACATCCTTCAGCACTATGTTGCAGTAGAAAATGTGCTATTTTATTACTTTTATCAATGGAAGGAAATTATAACACCAACAAAAATCTTTGTAGTTTGTTTTTATAGCTGATACAAAGATTTTATGCAGGCAGACAAAAATGTGTTTACAACAGTTAACTAAACAAATGGAACACTGCACATCTTATGAAAAGCCAAATGTCTACGTGTATAGATAATACCAAAGATCTATGTGTACAGACTATACCAATGATCTTTGTATTCTGTGTGTACAGAAAATACTAAAGGTATGTGTTTACTTGATATATTGAAGGTCTGTCTGTGTATAGGCAATTCCAAACATCTATGGGTACAAGTAATGTCAAAAGTCTGTGAGTGAAGCTAGTACCAAAGGTCACTGTGTGCAAGTAATGTCAATGTTCTGTAATGTACAGGTACTGCCAAATGGCTGTATGTATACCTAATACAAAAGTCATGTACCATGTATGCACAAGTAGTACAAAAAGGGCTGTGTGTCTACAGGTAATACCAATGATCTGTGCATACAGGTAAAATCAAAGTCCTATGTGTCCAGGTAATGCCTAAGGTCTGCATGCACAGGTAATGCTCACATTCTATGCGTACAGGTAATACAAAGGTGTGTGTGTGTGTGTGTGTGTGTGTGTGTGTGTGTGTGTGTGTGTGTGTGTGTGTGTCTATGTATACATATATATATATATATATATATATATATATATATATATAGATCTACTTCTACTTACCAAATTCCCACTTCTTCAAACTTCATAATGACAAGACAAAGTTGTCGAGGGGGATGCAGTTTCATGAACACCCGGATCACCATAAAATAACTCTAGGAAACAAATCACTTGGCCACCATGGTGAACTTTGCCCTTTTCTCCACTATAGTGTGATCTCGGAGTTAGTTTATTTAGTTAGGGGGGTGTAGGGGTGGTAAAGCCCCCCACTTGAGTGGGTTTGATTTGCTTTGGTTTGTTGTTGAAGTGTTGCTGGATAAGTGGTTCATTTCCCAGAATTATTGTATGGTGATCCGGGTGTTTGTGAAACTGCATCTTCGTCAACTTCTTCTTGTCATTATGAAGTTCAAAGAAGTTGGAATTCTGTAAGTAGAAGTATATATATATATATATACATATATATATATATATATATATATATATATATATATATATATATATATATATATAAAGAGAGAAAGATGGATATGAATATAGATATAGATAATACAAAAGCTCTTTGTGTGAAAAAATACTAAAGGTGTACGTCCGTGGGGAATGGCAAAGTTCTATGCTTAGAGTTAATAAGAAACTTCTGTATGTACAGGTAATAGCAAAGGTTTGTATGTGGAGGTAATATCAAATTAATAAAAAAAGGTCTATAAGTGTACAGGCAATACCAAAGTCCTGTATGTAGAGGTAAAACCAAAGGTCTGCATATAGATGCAATATCAAAGTTCTGTATGTAAGCTAAGACAAAAGGATTGTGTGTAGAGGTAATATCAAGTCCTGTATGTACAGATAATACCAAAGTTCTGTGTTTGCAGGTAAGAGCAGCTACCTTGTTGGCCCTTTTAACCTCCTGTATAAGCTCTGGCTCTGTAATGTGTCAGGTGACATTCTGTGACTCATGAGGAAGTTTCTATTGTCAGGCTAGTCTGTCCAAAACTGTTCCACTCCCGGCTGCCACCTGAATGGTATTATACCTGAACCCTCCCACACACCCTTCACTTTATTGGTGGTAAGACCATAGTATGCCTTTTTTGGGGGGATGGGGTTAATTGTGACCTGGCTGCATAGGTCACCCAACTCCTAGGCACTTTCAAGTAGATATCACCTCACATGACCTGAATCCACAAGTTGATCCTGGATCCTTGTTGAATTTGAGGTTCTTTAAATTTTTTTAAATTAATGATCACAGTGTTCAGTCTTCTACATCATTCCCTGTATGGGCCTCTGTCTTAGACTGAATTGTAAAGGGTGACTGTTACCAGAAGCACAAACCTCAATGCAGCATAACTTTGTGGTTCATTAGGACATGCACCCCCCTTATGGCCATCACAGGGCCATAACCCCACAGGAAGGGCTTCTTATAAGCATATAAGATTTCTGTTTTTTCCAAGTCGTTTGTCTTTGGAGCCATTCACCTTTATTTGTTGCTCTCAGGCTCTGCTTATAAACTTTTCTGTCCTATCAAATTTCTTCTATTTTTGCATCTGACTACTCATAACCCTGGAGGAAAAAATTGCATCCCTTCTGCTTTCATTTCTCTTCAGTTTTACGTTGTTCATTTTTTATCTTCTTCTGCTCATTTTCTTTTGTTTGTGACACTAGTAGTATACACAATATATTGCTGATATGTATACATGACGCATGCATCATACTCAAAACACATCAACAGTCAACAGCCCCTTTTTTTACCATTTTGTTCATGGGGTCAGGCTGTCACATCAACAGTTATGATAACCTATGATTAGTGTTAGCATCACCGGGTGGCTAGCCACATTGTGAAATAAAAATCAAAGTTTGATTTCAAAGGCAATAATTTTGACTGATTCACTTACTTGTTTGTATTCTTTTCATTATTTTATTATTTGACCCAAAGCATGTTTTTTTCCACACCTTTCTCATAGATTGGTGCGCTTGTCTGACTTTCATGCTAGCCAGTCAGGAAATCCATAAACAATATAAATCAAATCTGGCCTTAGAGATGCTGACTCAATATTGAGTTTCATGGTTAACAATGTTAATAACTGACTGACTCCCCTTGGGTAAAATGTGTATAATGCACAGTTAGAAAATTATGTTTTAAGGTCATCAGAGCAGAAGACAGCTAAGATCAATCACAAGAAGCATTTTTGGAACCTGTACAAAGTATTCAGTACAGCCATAGATCTTATCCAATTTAGTGTGATTCTTGCCTCCAAGAATGTTGACTCACCTGTCAACATTCTGTGTAGATAATATGTAAATTACTAGTGAAATCATTCCAGATCACATACAATTCCTCTGGTAAAAACAGATAAGTAACTGTTAGAGCCATTTGTTATTACTTTTATCAGTCTGTCCTTCACTGGATCCGGCCATCTAGTGAATGGAGTATAATGGAGAATCTTTTTCTTGAGAATTGTTTTCAGTTATTTAGCTTCCATTTGTATCATATAGGCCTGTAACAGTACCTATTTATTTACCACATTTTGCACTGTTTATGCTATTGCCTAATCTACTATGACATCAATATTGCACAAATAAATATTTGCAAGGTTCAGAATATATGCAACTAACAGCCGTGTATAGTATTTTCTTAGCTATTCAGAAATACTTAACCTATACCTGAGACCTTTTTCCAGTGACAGGTGCAGCTCTCCACTGTCCAGATTTTCACAGAATGTCCAGATTTTTTACCCATATTTTGGTCCATTTTTCATAAAATTGTAGTTTTCTGGCACATCAATGGCAAATCAATGATGACTGAAGTCAGAAAATAATGGCAGACGTTTGATTTTCAGATCTAATATCCTTCAGAAAATTATGCTAATGCAAAACCTGTTATTCAATCAAATTTCTAAATTTGTAAGAGCAATATTTAAAAAGTGTACCTATTTTTGGGCCTTTTTTCAGATTTCTTGCTCTAAGAGGTTGAGAGGTACGGGTGCAGTACTTTCCAGTTTACTTCAATAAACGCAGACTAGCTCCTTCTTTTTTTCCACAGCATTCTTACCATTCCTAATATCTGTCAGTTCCCTAATTTCAAAGTGAACAATTAGCATAAATACTCATTCAAGATGATTGCTTTTTCTTAGCAGCACTTCACTTAAATATATTTCTCTTATAGGTTCATAAATAAATACTAGGCTATTAGTCTGTAGACTATTACCAGCTAAGACAATGACCCCACGTCAGAATCAAACCCTCTATCTGTGAGGTAAACACTTAACCATTATGCCAAAATCACCCCTTTTACCTTTTTTTCTTAACCCATCAGCAGCCATTTTACTTTTAGGGCAACCAGAGTTATTTCCTCAGTTAGGACTTTATTTCTTGAATGTTCTATATCCTTATTACAGGTTACACCTTTTTTTCATTTATACTTGAGCAATGTTAGTGACTCAGCAGGCAGCTTTCTTGTCTTCGATGCTAGAAGACCAAAAGGTTGTGTTTTTTTTCGTACTATGTTGGTGTTAGCTCAAGTGGGTATAATGGATCCCACAGTAGCAATCAAAAAGAGAAAGAGATGTCCCCTGGTGTCCTAGCAATTTTCGCCAAAAAATGCTAATACCACTTTGTGCCATCCCTGAAAAGAGTTCACTAGCCTAGCCGGACTAACCTGTTCATCAGTGGATGAATAAAAAAATCCAATTGGCCTTTTCTAATATCTTTTTCAAGAGTAGCAAACTATATATTTTTTTGACTACCTAACCCAATAAATATAACGCGTCATGAGTCATTCCTTTAGCTTGCACACCTTTTCCCTACCTTTATGTCACCTTTGTACTGAGTGGTTCACACACCATCCATCCACTTCTGTGAAATCATATCACCTGATGAACAGGTAGCTTGGCATGTCAGTGGCTCTGATCTCTATCTCACACTTTCTTGGGCAGAAGTTTGCATCTTATCTCTGGTTACCGAATGTGTGGAGTTAATACATTCTGCCTGTGTTTGCATTGGTTTTCTCTGCATATTCACCATTCATCCCCTTCACAAAAAGCATGACATTCAAAACTGACCCCATCATTTCCCTTATCTTTGTGCCCTAGGTATTGGCTAAGAAGTGTAGATAAAGGATCAGTTCCCCTACCTGGCAAACGACCTATATCAAAACATATGTAGTGCATGGAGTGCCATAACAACTTAGTTAAACGCTGCAAGACCTGATATTAACAGCACTTAGAAAAGTGCTTAACAATTGACTGAGTACTGCCAGTGTTCACTAAGAGGTTTACCACCATTCAACCTTGGTAAAACACTTTGCACTTTTTTTTTCTTATTTTTTTTCTGTAACCAGTAGTACATGGAGAAGATAAAATTCTAAACACTAGAAAGAATTCTGATAGGGACGCCAGTCATAACCCTCCATTATGTGTTCTCGATACTGATGTCAAGATTTATCCCTCAAGCTTTGTTGTTAAGGTGAATTTCTTGCCATCCATGTCTCGAACACATAATGTGGTTACAACAGGAGACCAGATCATAATCCTCTACATTATTTGCCAAGTCAGAGAAGTTAAGTTTTGGTAAATTGTCAACTTTAATTCCTTATTTTCAGGAAAGTAACAAAAGTTCTCAAGATGGCTGACAGAATGACTGGTGAACGTAAGGGACTTCAACAAACACAGACTGGGCATTTGAATCAATGAATGAATGGAAAGCTGCTCCGATACCAGTAATATAAGTCCTACTAACTGCATAGAATTATAAATCTGACAAATATGGAAATATTTTTTTGAAAATTTCTTGTTTAATTTTTTCCAAACATCACACAGCTGATCACAAATTATATTAACAGAGGGTTAAAAAGAAGACTATAAAATTATACACACATATACAAACAACAGTTCTTAACCATGAAATAACTTAACCTTATTTGTTGCAATTAATGTTATGTAGGATTTGCAGTATTTTCAAGTTTAAAAATGCTTTACTCGGATGAGAGCAGAAGCTACGTGAGGTAGGAGAATGCACTATGATACCTACAACAAACAAACGAAAACACAAGCTTTATGCTTAGCTACAAGTAATTTTAATTACAAGATGATTTGCAATATATTCAAGCATGAAAACACTGCTCTCAAATACCGGCCTTATCAATCTGTGAAGAAAATACACTGCAGTTCTTGCAAATAACCACAAGAAAGCAGTCACAGGCCAGAAATAGAGCTATTTTTATGCCACACTGTTAGAAGCAACTGATTAGAGGGTTTCATTTTAAGAATTCACGAAAATTGTTGTTGTTGTTAAGAAGTATTATATTTGTTTGCATGTCATAATTTTAGAAATAACTTAGTGACTAGTAGGCTCAATTTTCAAATAAACAAACTTAAAAAAATATTCCTGCTTTAGAAAGTCTGCCTGAAAAAGAGAATACATTAACACTGAATATCTGTATGGATATTTGTAGGAAAGCCGTATAGTAAGATGTAAACCACTTTGTGAGTTATATGAAATGCTAGATAACAAGTGGGTGCTTTCTAGAAATATTTAGGGGTCAGAATATTTGAAAAACTTTAAGTAAGCTTGGAGTATTTACTAATGTGTGTACTCATGATTCTTTTTCAATTCAGTATGTTTGCTTAAATGTAACTCCTAGTGTTAAGACATTATTTACAAAGGAATATCCAGAGACCCACATGGTCTTCTCTTGAAAATAAAATTATATGTATAATGGCTGTGAAATCACTTTACTGAATGACAACATTTTGTTCAGGGCCTATAACATGTGACATGTTATAGCCATGAAATTTTCTACTCTGTGTCTATAGTGATATTTTGTAGCCTTTGCACAAAATAGCTTCCAAAGTTCTAAAACTGTTTTTGCAAGTCTTAACAATTTTGAACAAATGCAAACAGTACTGTTTCCCCTCTCTAGTTCATCATCACCTCACTCTTCTTATGACATATTGCAGATAAAGTTAAAGTATCATATAAACCATAAGGTAAGGTGATTGCACATCAAATGCAACAGCATGCATTGCATTTGGGATTAAACAAAATGTTTTTTCACAGGTTCTGGAAAAGGGGTAGATTCTTGAAATCAATAAATACCGTCTAGAACAGGCTGCAGTAGCTGAGATTTATCATGAACTGAATCTGTAGCATTGCCTGTGTGTGCAGTAAACACACTAAGATTTGATATCAGCTCCCTACTGGTGCTCTCTGCTAGATGTTGTAACAAGATGCACTGTCTGAAACGCATAGCATGTCATATTGCATAGCAGTACACAAGGACTGTGTACCTCCTCATGTAACCTAGGTGAAGGTTTGTTACTTTAGGTCTACAACCTCCCTGTTTGTTATACGTTTGTTGTCAGGATCTCCTGTTTCACCTTGACAAATGTAAATTATAATGTTCATTGTCCCAAGCACCCATCATATGTTGCTGTCAATTGTCCAAGGTAATTCCCACACAACTTCCAACAACACTGAATGATTTGTTTGTTTTCTAGTTTACCCCCATGATTTGTCCTAATGTTGGCTGACTTGTGCATTGTCTACAGAAATGGCCATGAATAACGTCCAAGTTACAATATCCATGTTCAGAGGAATCCCCTCTCACCTCATCAGCTACTCTAATCCTGACTGATTCATTTATTCTTCAAGAAAAGCACCACTGAATCAATGTCCAAGTTGCAGTGTTCATCAACTATGAGAACCCCTTCACTGAGCACTCTAGTACTGGTGAAGATTACATCCGAAAAAGTCTTATATTTCTGGTGAGGTTTTTATTCCATTCTTTCTGTGTATAAGGTAAATGTGTTCTCCTACATTTCCATTCAAAATCTGAAACTCAATATCTTTGGAAAGCAAGGAATTTTCCCAGTGCAGTGAGTTCAGATTTGGACAACTGGGCATGTTGCACTGTGCCGTGTTATGCCTGACTGTGTTTAATCCTATGCATGCCACTAATACTATGACAGTCAGTCTATCTGAGAATACCTACATATGCCACCTTAGAGTAATTCTTGAACGTATTTTAGCATTACAGTTGTATTGCCCTTTACAACACTTTGTTGGGTTGCAGTGATGCAGTATGCATGGTATAGCTCACCAGCAGCATGCAAAGCATTGCAAGTCTCTATAAATCAGGGAGGTGGATGCTGAAGCCAGAGGAAGCACCCAGAGCTACAGCAGTTTACCACTCAGAATCACTAATCACTAAAAACTGACTGCCGTAAAACACCACAAGGCTTAGCCACTGGGGCCACTGCATAGGGTGGCTAATATTATGTTACGCAGGTATCACAAGTGCTATGTAGGAACATGGCCCTACCATATAATTATCAGTAGCAGAGGCATAACATAGCACAATTCTAATTTCATAGGTTCATAGGTAGGTACTAGACTATTGGCCCCAGGGCCTATATAAGCCTATACAATAATGTACCATGGCTTTCGCCACCCAAGAAAATTATTTTCCTGTGCCCCTGTCGAGCAGAGCCACAGAATTGATCCCTGGGATGAATTTCCTATTTCCCCTCCAATCATCTTGCATTCTACTTGGCTATAATATATATTTTTAGATACAAGTGAGGTAATTTTTTTTATATCAGTGCATGCTATAAAATATTTTTCTCGGTAAGCATCACTGAATCCCACTGTCAGTCTACCACTATAGAAAAAATCTGCATAAAGGAATTATACCAGCTTCTATTACAAATAATACCTTTTCATAATCCCTTAAATTGACTATCACATTCAAGGAGAGCTGTCATGAAATTTCATTAAGCTGGAATCACCTCTATAATACACTAAAGATGGAAACTGCTGAGGCAAACATCAATATCCCCAATGTCTGCAGTTTATTTCTGAAGGGTGAATGCAAACAAATGATACTAAAGACGACTACAGAACAAACCTCCAGATAGAAACTAAGACCATTTATCTGTATGTGCAATTACAGGTGGGGAGTAACATCACAACAGGCAGTAATGTAATATTGTTTTTGACAAAAACAAATGAACAGCATTTATCAATACAAGTCTGGTCTGCAGTTCAGATATATCATAGTCATAGTAACAGTGATTAACTATATCAAGTAAAGAAAAAAGCAGCCAATTAAATGGAGACCTTAGTACTATACTTTTTTTCAAACGTTTTATTACTCATTGTGTTGGAAGAAGTTACTTGAAAATGCATAAAGACTTTAGCCAGTAACTTAAACAGTTGTGCAAAATTCATGCAGTCCTATGAAGGCAGAGCAGAAGATGTACGCCAAGTTTATTCTATAGTGCTAAATTATAACACTTGCTATATTGCAACAATTAAATACAAGATCACATTTTTTCGCATTCAGTGTTTAAAACTCAGAATGACTTTATGCAGTTTTCCTTATACTGTTTCAGGATGCTAAATAAACAACTGTTTGTCAGGTTTCTAAGTAATTTTCCACAGTGAAGTTAAAAACCTCTTTTGCAGGACCTGTGTGGGAGCCTAACACAGGTAAGGAATAAAGACCTTATTGTTATTTATCACACCACACCAAATCCACTATTACAGTATTTAAAATAAATTGAACTATTGACTTTGCGTGGGCGTCTGGACACCAGGCTGGCAAAATACTTGTCTGAGACTCATCACAGAGTAACGGTGTCATTGCACGTGAAGATGCATGATCTCTTACAGTGGGAAATTACAAAATGTCATACTTAGACATGTGCTAATCTAAAGAGAAGACAGTAATATATCACTAATAAAGGTTACAGAAAATAATGTGAGATCATCAGGAAGATTTATACTTTACAGAATCTACTGGTGTTGAAAATATAGGATGAAAGGATTGAAGATAGATAAATACTGGATGCTAGTTTAATGAGAAAGGAGGTTCTACATAAAAAAAAACAAGACTACGTGTCCATTTTGATTGCTTCTTTGGATGTGGGCACCAAAGCAGTGTAAACTCCTGAGGAAGTAAAATTTATCAAATATATTTGGTAAATACATTTTAACTGATTTTATATCAGTCATATATATATATATATATATATATATATATATATATATATATATTATATATATGAGAGAGAGAGAGACAGAGAGAGAGAGAGGGAGACAGATAGGCAGAAAGCGAAAAATATATATCTATATCTATGTGTGTGTGTGTGTGTGTGTGTGTGTGTGTGTGTGTGTGTGTGTGTGTGTGTGTGTATATATATATATATATATATATATATATATATATATATATATATAAAATGTGTGTGTTTCTCCTATACACATTGATTTTTCATTTGTCGACTACAACTGATCGACATGACAGCTGATCAATGATGGCAGTGCAAGATCACTGTTTTCACTGGGAATGGAATGTGCCCTTTCTCCATTATTGTGCAATCTCTGAGTTGGTTTATATAATTAGCAGTGAATATGGGGGATGTTAAAGGGGTTGACCCTGCAAACTTCAAAACACACTGTTTTCTTGTTTGCATGCACCAAAGTTATGTATTAGACCATGCTTCTTTCAGTGACACCACTTTGGTTTTGATAATTTGTTTTGGGGGGAAGGGCAATAGTCTGTCCTGCATTGTTTTGCAGTATTGATTATCTTACATATACATAGCTATTTATATAAAATCTAATACTTCACTGTCAGAGATGACACTAACATTTAATTTACATTGCATCTTTGCATTATATTTCACCAATGGATTTAGAGACTGTGTGTGTGTGATAATGTAACATAAGGTATCAGGGTAGGGTTAAGGGCAGGGCTAAGATTAGGGTTAGCAGGTATTACCAATGTGATGCAGGGAGGGGGTCACATCATCTGAGTAAATCTGATCTTCTTCTTCAATCCCCTCAAATTCTCAATTCCTTTCTCATACTGTAACTCCCATTTTTTGAGTGCACTGTAAATGAGTTTCTCATATTTATTTGTGTCTGTATAACTGCATAACTGAATTAATAAACATTACATTTACATTTTCTTTATATGCTTATAGGTTCATAGGTTCATACTAGGCTATCTGCCCTGGGGCATTTATAAGCCTAGCCCGTTTGTGTTTGGCTTACGCCACCCCTTGATTTGAGTATACTGTGCCCTTTTTAAAGTTTAGTTTACTGTGCCTCTGTCTAATAGTGACACAGAAGTAATCCCCGGGACAAACCTACGATTCCCCATCCACTCATCAAGATTCTTCTTGAAGAGAGTCAGTGAGGTGCTCTGCCTAACATGAATTGGAATTCTATTCCAGAGTGAAGGGAGCCTCTGGGTTATGAATCTGTCCCTCCAGCATGTTCTATTTATTTCTGTGCTGAGGTTCAAGTCCCCCAAGCGCGTGGCTCTAAGAGATTTAGATTTACTGAGGTGGAGCATGTCCATTAATTTTGGGTTGGACATAGCTTTATATGTCAGGCATAGATTGCCTCAAAGTAGGCGGTATGCAACTGAGTAGAGCTGGAGTTTTTTTAACCGAGCAGCATATGGCATCTGTTTGAGTCCCTTGATCCTCCTGGTGAGGTACTTTTGGGGTCTTTCTAATTGCTGCAGGTGTCGGGTAAGGTACATCCCAAAGGGGGCATTGTATTCTATGATGGGCCTGATGAGGGATGAATAAAGGGGCACGATTACCTCTCTTGATCTAGATGTGAATCCTTTCATGATGAGGTAGGCTATGTATTATATCTCACTTAAGCGTATGACCCCTAAATTACCACAATGGCTTTTGTCTATATATTTCCTTATTTGAATCCATCTGTTCAGTTATTGAACTGTATACTTTGCTATGCAAGTTTTTTAAATTTTATTTGTTTATGCATGTGTGCATTCCTGAGCTAGATCTGGAAACGGTCTAGTGAACTCTAGTGAGCTCAGCGCCTAATCTTTGCAGGCATTTTCTATTAAATACAACCCAACAAGGCACGCACGTGGGACTGTTGGTGCTCGGTCCAAACCACGACAAGTCATACAAAAAAGAGACCAGCACTCGATAGCAACAGATAAAAGTAAATTTATTAGGATTGTAAAAACAACCTAATAGTAGTGCACAAACCGGTTTCGGCTATGAAAGCCTTTCATAGCCGAAACCGGTTTGTGCACTACTATTAGGTTGTTTTTACAATCCTAATAAATTTACTTTTATCTGTTGCTATCGAGTGCTGGTCTCTTTTTTGTATGAATTTTCTATTAAATAGACATATAGATAGATGGCTGCATGGACAGATGGACAGATAGATAAAGGAATACAGATAAATACATACACAAATAAATAAATAAGTAATCTCCACACTGCTACCTACCTTGCCTCCCTTGTCCAGTACGCAGATGATTCTACTCTAATCTGTGCTGTTCCCACCCTTCAACAATTTAAAGATATAACAAAATAGTCCTTCTCTGAAGTGGAATCCTGTCTCTGTAACTCACAGCTCATTCTTAACCCAAACAAAACCAAACTTATGCTCTTTTGACCCACTAAAGCCATAGACCCCCTACTGATTTTTACATCACTTCTATAAGGAATACCTTTATAACTATGGTGTCTCAAACAAAACTCCTAGGTGTTGTAATTGACAATAAAATGAAATTTGACATTTATATATCTCAAACTAAAACTATAAAGAAGGTACATAAAAACTAGATATCCTATATATAAGCAAACCATTCCTAACCAACACTACAAAAGTAACAATTGTTAGAACCCACCTACGTTCCACACTCCAGTATGCCTCACCCATACTCACCAATTTAAAGAAATCAGAACTAGGAAAACTAGAAGCCTGCTACAATAACATCACCAAATGTGTCACATATTCTACATACAGATCCCACCACTGCTTAGCTCTGAAACAACTCACCTGGTTAAGACTACCTTATCTCTTATCTTATACCCAGCTTATAATAGTCTATCAACTATTACACCAATCTGAAAAAAACTCTATTCTCCAAAACTTACTACAACCTTATTCCAATAAGCATGTGTTACGTCCCTCTAATAAATCACTTCTTCAAATATCCAAAACTAATAATAGTGCTGGTGACTCTCTTTACTCATATCACATAACCAAAATCTGGAATGCACTCCCTCAAACTACCAGAACTATAATTAACTCTGCCCACTTTAAAAAAAATACCCAAAAGCCATTTATTTAACAACTGCCTCTGCCCACGCTCTAGCCCTGGCTAACTTACACTGCTTCTTCCATAGTTTTCTATCCTATTACTATCTCAATGGTATTACATGCTCTTCGCCTAACTCTTATACTGTTCATTCTTATTCCTAACTCCTGAGGATCTATTCTACGATATGAATTGCTCCCTACCTTATTTTTCCTCTCCACTTTTCCCACACTCAGCCAGCTCTACAGTAACTCCTATCTACCTTACACCTTCTCTCATCTCTTTCTTTCTGTCCACTGTAAGTATCCCTTCAGGCCTATACCCCTTCATTCTGCTACTAAGGCACAATATAAAGTGAGATACCAATTACTGGAATTCCAAAACTGTACTCAATCCATTTTATTAAGCTAATAAGACCCACGAGGTAAATTTGCTTTGTTTTACTTTGTATCCATGTAGTTAAGTTTTGCTTAATTTAAATCTATGTAACTTTGCTTTGCTCTGCTTTATATCTATGTAATTTTGTTTTTTGTCTATGGAGCTTTTCTCCCCAGGCCTCCACTGAAAATGGATTTATGTCCAGTCAGACTTTCCTGGTAAACAAATATCAAATAAATAAAATAAATAAATAAATGAGTTGCGGTAGTTATTACTGTGATGTGCAGTTAATGCTCTGCACCTCATATCTATGAAATCGTAACCACTTAGCCATATAAGAATTCTCGCAGTGTTTAAAGGTCAGGAAGCCACCTGATGAAATAGCTGTAAATAATATCTAGAAGAAGTTTGAGTGATGGAAGTACCAGGTAGGTAAAGATTAAAAAAGCTGACACAAAAACATATCAGATGACAAAAGCCATCTAATCATGTGAAAAGCATTTGGTTTAGCAAAATTAGACCTTAGCACATGGACGTCATTTAGTTTTAATAGTCTTTCGTGAAGATTTTACTACCAACAGTCAAACAATACTTTATGGAATATACCTTACAGATACAAGGATGAGTGACTTAGGGACACAGGTGGACAGTGGTCTCACCTTCAATAACCACATCGCCACAACAGTCAGGAAATCCTTCTATGTGGCACACCTCATCACTAAGGGCTTTTCATCCAGAAAAAAGGAGGTCATTGTTCCACTGTACTCATCCCTCCTTAGACCAATTATAGAGTACAACGCCCCATTTGGTATGTACCTCACAAGACATCTGCAACAGCTGGAAAGGCCACAGAAATACCTCACTAAAAGAATCACAGGCCTAAAGCTGATGCCCTTGGCTGACCGTCTAAAAAAACTCCAGCTATACTCTGTCGCATATCGTCTACTCAATTAGTTCCTATTTGTAAATTGTTTCTGCCTGCTACCTTTTCTTTATTGTCTTTACATTTATCCTGCTGTTTTTGTTGTATTGACTTTCATATGTTGTATGTTTTTTTTCTGTATATTCTGTGGAGCTTTTCTCCCCGGGCCTCTACTGAAAATGGAAATATATCCAGCTAGACTAGCCTGGTCAACAAATGTAAAATAAATAAATAAATACATTTCTGCTTAACATACAAGGCTATGTCAAACCCTGAGCTGTTGGACATACTCCACTTCAAGAAATCCCAATCCCTCAGAGCCACATGCTCCAGGGATCTAAACCTTGCCATCACAATGAGCAAAACATGCTGGTTCCTGACCCAGAGACTCCCCAGACTCTGGAATAGACTGCCTATACATGTCAAGCAGAGTGCCTTCTTGGCCCTCTTCAAAATGAACCTTGACGATTGGACGGGAGATAGGAAATTCACCCCGGGGATCACATCAGTCACCCTGCTAGACAGGGGTCCAGGGAAGTAAATATTGTGGGAAGAAATATCCAGGGAATTGTTATGGCTAAGCTTGTATAGGCCCTAGGGCCGATAGCCTAGTACCAACCTATGAACCTATATACCTTACAGATACAAGGAATTCCATGTAGTGCTGATTTCCCATTGAAACCGTTCATATTTTTGGAAATTACACTATCCCTTTTCACTTGTTTGGGGATGTAATGTACTAGGCTAAAAGATCTATAAAAAATAAAACTATTTGAAATTGAGAATAAAGAAAAATAAAAAAATAAAGCAGTAGCACAGACCCACATCTTAAATTCTAGAATTTCGGATTGCAATCTTTCTGTTGTGGATTTAAAACACAGGTTAAAGGTGACATCTAATAGTTCATAAGCATGCACTGGAAAACATGCATCAAAATTGACAAGAGGACCAGAGAAACAGCTGGGAAGGATCTCACTGGGGCTAAAACCTACTACAAATCAACAAAATAAAACCAAAACAGGAAAAGGAATGGATTTCAAAGGCAGTGTCATTTAATGATAAGGATTAAAGGGTTACGTTCAAGAATTGTAATGAAACGGGAAAAATAAAAAAGGTAAGCTAAAACCTAAAGAAGCAGGAAAATGCGTTTTGTGTGAAATTCTTAGCAACAAAGTTACAATTAATACTTAGAGTCTGAAGAAATCACAGCACCAGTGTAATACATACTGTACACTGAAATTTTACTAAGTGCTATGCAGTATAAAAAAACAGAAAAGTAAGAAGTAACAAGGGATCCATATTTACATGTGTAGTGTAGGCAGTGTACATACTATCGGTTATTTTTGTTTCTATGCTGTAGACAATATAAATGGCAGTGAAGATAACCTGTAGGGTGTCTGAACCTACTACAACAGGATATAAAATGAAATTCTTGCAGTGGGTCACATAGGACCCATCATACCTTCTAGAGACGTAATTTTGTAGAACAATTATAAATATATGTATATGCACATATGTGTACATATATATATATAGATATGGGTCACTGTCACAATGTCGAAACACAGTTTATCGAAACCTTGTTTCGGCAGACATAATTTAGCAAAAGTGCATTTTATCAAAAATGCACTTTCGCTAAATGGGGAGTGGGAAATTAAAGAAAGCATGCAGTTTGCATGCACCATTAGTTATAAATCAACGTATAGTGTTGATTTACAACTAACGAAGCTAATGCTGACATTGTGGTACAGTGGGGATAAGGGAATATTCCCTTTTCCCCACTGTATTGCGATCTCGGAATGAGAATAATGTTTAATGTTATTTTTTTTTTAGTTTTTTTTTTTTTTTTTTTTTTTTATGTTGATTTCTTTAGCAAAAGTGCATAGTCGACAATATGCACCTTCAACAATATGCACTTTCGCTAAAGTATATTATCGGAAACACAATTCGATGGATTATGTTTTCGATAATACAAAGTGACCCACAGATATATATATATATATATATATATATATATATATATATATATATATATATATATACACACACACACACACACACACACACACACACACGTATATATATATATATATATATATATATATATATATATATATATATATATATATATACATATGTGGGGTTATTTAGATAGGCAGATGAATAGAAAAACAGAAAGATAAAGAGGTAAAAATTAAGACACAAGAAAAACTTGTGCTTTATGACCAATGTACTCATTTTCTAAGAGTCCTTAAAATCAGAAAAAAGAACAACAAACCACAAACAAGTTCAGAGAAGACTTCAGTTTCATCAAGATCTTATAACTTGTTTAGAAATTAAAATTTCTTTATTAAAAATAAAATATATTAAATGGATGAGTGTTTTCGCCCTTAAATGAACTTTGGCAGTCTCCCCCGTGGTTTAATGTTTTCCTTATGGTTGTCAGACTTCTTACCCCCTACGGCTGGAAAAACATAGCCCCTCACTCACTAGAAGGATCTGTTGGTGCGTGTGTGTGTGTGTGTGTGTGTGTGTGTGTGTGTGTGTGTGTGTCTATATATATATATATATATATATATATATATATATATATATATATATATAGAGAGAGAGAGATTGCCATCATTGCATCAGTGACACAAATGATTGATTAAAAAAACTGATACAAATGGGTAAAACACAAAAAAAAAATAAAAAAATAAGAAAAACTTTAAATATGATATGTGCAGGGGGGCTGTGCCCCCACACTCCCTGGTAATTGTATATATTAGATATGTACCTAACCAAGCATACCCAACAACTGAAATGCCCACAGAGGTTCCTCGCTGAAAGAATACAGGGCATAAGTAATATGTCCTATGCTGACTGCATCAAGGCCCTATCCCTGTATTCTGTCTCCTACAGGCTTTTGAGGGGAGATCTATGCCTGGCATACAGGGCATTGTCAGACCCCACTCTGATGGACCTTCTGCATATCCACAAAACAGACAATACCAGAATTACCCCTTCTAAAGACTTAAACTCTGCCTGTGATATAAATAGGACCTGCTGGAGAGCAAGGTATGTATCCCAGAGACTACCCTGTCTATGGAACAGGCTCTCCATCCATGTGAAGCAGAGTTCCTCCCTAACCCAATTCAAGTGCAACTTGGTCAATTTGATGGGAAACCGGAAATTCATCCCTGGCTTGGCACCTATGTCTCTAATGCAAACATGTAACCTGTAAATGGTTCATCTCCCAGGCCCATGCTTACACTTATCAAGGGTATCAGAACTTGTCAGCGATTTGGGCTGCATGGCTAGGCTTAAAAAGGCCCTTGCTGTCGTTAGCCTTTTAAACACATATGAACCTATATCAGCTTCAGTATAACACTACAATGGAGTAAGGGCAAAAACCTAGTGTCCACTCTACCACAGTCTTAAACAACAAGCTACTGGCTTTTTTCAAAATTCTGAAAAAGTTCAACAGCAAATGGGTTTGACAGTCTGTGTATTCAATGCAATGAATGGAACCCCCAAAATATAGACAGAGCGATAGATAGATAGATAGATAGATAGATAGATAGATAGATAGATAGATAGATAAGATCGATAGCTAGACAGAGGAGTGTTGATTACTGTTGACAGTACAGTTGGTTGACATCTGGTTTGTCCCCAAAATGTGGTTGACTTAACAGATGATTGACAGGTCTGCGAGCCTGCACAATATTTGAGCAGGGGAATATGCCCTTTTATTAAAATGCAATGTAATTTAAATCAGGGAGATCTGATGGTCTCTTTCCTTAGTGCGCAAGAGAAGAAGATTTTTAGCAAACAAACACATTGAACATTGAGATTAATCTGCTAACTTCTCGGCTGTTCTTTCTGATAAGTATACCAGATATGCTTACATTGATAAATAAATGCTACCCAAAAGACATCCTATAAAAATCATAACCCTCACAACCAGTCACATGGTTCTCAATTTTTTAACTCAACAATTAGGAATAAATGTAAAAATAATAACAACCAAGCATCCCCCCAGATAATGTTAATATGTATGAATAAACTTTAATAAATAATCATTGTGCTGTCCATCCATCCATCCATCTATGCATTCATTGTCAATAGAAAGCTGAAACATACAGAACAGCACTTTCTAAAACTAGCAAAGATAAAATGCAGGAGCAGCAGCTCAAATATAAAATGGCTGCATCTGCAACAGCAAGTAGTCAAGCCTGACAACACCAGGGTTAACACAGTGACATTCACAAAGTTCAAATACTGCAACAGCTTAAAATGCCAAACTCACAACATTACCACTTCTCTGAACTGCAGTCCCACCACACAAAGTTCACAAAGGTGGGTAAAGCATAACTGAGCAAAATACTTGTTTTGTATAAATTGTTGTGGCTGTCAAACTGAGTTTGAATTGTTTGCAAAATTTAAAAAAAAAAGCTCATGTTCCAAAGAACACTAAACAGTTTCAACACCAAGACTTGCAACTGTTTTCTTACAAAACCAAGGCAGAATGCACCAAATTCCACTGTCCCAGTCCCTATAACCCTTAACTTGTAAAATTCCATCCCTGCAATCTTAACTTATTTAGGGGTGGATCTCAGCCTGCTAAAGGTTACTTTTCTTAGTGGATGGAAAAGGTAAAAAAAAATAAAACTTGAAATTTCCTTGGCACATCTGGAATCTCGGATGTGCTGCTGCCAATTAAATGCATCAACATGCCCATGCAACCAGAACTGTTCCACTATTTAGTGACTACAATCTAAAATTACATGGTATTTAAAAATGGCATTCAGAATGTACACCCTTGATCCTTACATATGTACAACGATCATTAATTCTTTAAATATATAAGCATGTCTTTGAGTTCACAGACACAAAAGCACATGCGCTTACAAACTTGCACACACACTCACATACATGCAAACACACACTTACAAATACACACATTCTCACACAATTTCCTTTACATCATATGAAATAGACAAAATGTGGGTCTATATTAGAAGCACAAAAATGCTTCTTAGCGAATACGGAAACAACGACACATATTCATCTAATCGCATTTAAGCAATTCAATGAATATGTGACAGGGCAAGGAGATAGTTGGCCAGCTTCACAGAGTTGCCCTTTCCTACCCTATAGTGCAATCTCGGAGTTGGTATATTCAGTTAGGGGGGTGGAGGGGTGACTCCCTCCACCTGTTTATGATGTAATTTTTTTTTTTTTGGCAAACAGCCGGGTAAGTTTTTTCCCTAGGGAAGAATTTGCTTACGTGGCCATTCGCTATTGTTAGGTTCCTTCATAAAATGTTAATTTTTTCATCTCATCAGAATTGAGCATATCTGCATTAACTGGAGGCATTAGTGTGACTTCCTTTTAATGTAGCAAAGCCACAGCAACCACAATTGTGGTTCAGATTTATTCAAAAAAGACACTGTCAGGTTAAATACCTGCTTTATCAGCAAACTTGCTTACCATGTAATACAGGACCGGGCAGTCCCACAGCAGAGATTAAAAGAGCTTCATGGTGCAGTTGATAGTGCGTGTGCCTTTATGCATGCAATTCAAAGCTCATTTCCTGATGCACTGAGTCTGACAGCAGTGGGACAGAAGATGCTTAGCAGTTGTATTTTTACACTTGGCACTGGGATACAGGCAGAATATTTAAATTTTATCTCAAATTCATAATTTAAACTACTTTGCTTATTATATACATTTCATAGATCATAAAAGTGTTGCTGTTTCTGGAAGTTGTTTCTCACACAAAGTACAACATGCATTATTTGGAGAGTAAGTATTTGGCCTTTCTGACAGTAAGGAAGCAATACATGCTAACTGAAAATAAATAAATAAATACAATTATAATTTTCCAGAGAAAATAAGTAGACCATGTGCTGTGCTCAGCAGCAGACTCTAGGAAGTACCACATAGCTATATCAAGAAAATAGACATTAGCATCCGAAAGCATGTTAAGACAGTTGTGTTGCCATTTGTCTGCTGTATGCAAGTACTGTTGTTACATAGTCAGGTTTCTGGGAATGATACTTTAAAAAGCAGATTAGATATACTACTGAAAGTATTACTTTGAAAGAAAAAAATGAAATTTTATAATTATGAATGTAAAAGGGTTTGTTACTGTGGACCTAATCATCAGATCAGTATGGGATTGCTTCCTAACTGGAATGAAAACACACATCATGGTGACAGATTAGCTTTGCATTTCCTGATCAATGACCTGACCTCAGAGATCGCGTACGTCTTAGGTGCTGCTCGTCTAAGCAGATCATTCCTCCTCCCATCACTCAGCTAACTGGATTAACAGCCCACAGAACACTGCATTCATTTGTCATGTTCTAAAAAGTATACAGACACCAGCTGCTTTGTCAACAATTGCATTGTTTGGAAGTGATTCTCATGAGGGCAGTGGAAAGGCCGCATTACGCCATTTTCCTCCTGTTTTGATCTGGCTGCCTGACTAAACACTACCATCTACTTTAGGGAAAGCTTCCTTCCAAGACTGCTGTTTTGCTTTCCTTATATACCTGCCTGTATAGTGTCTAGCCCATCTTACTGTCACATGACTTCCCTCATTCTCAGATTCTGTCATCTTGAAATCTGAGCAGGTTAAAGTTAACAGCAAGGCAAACATTATCTCAATGTTACAATTTTATTTCTAACTTTTTAATACTCAAATTACAAGCCTGAGAGCCAGTAAGACCCTAACAGTTGATATCTTAAAATACGGTTGTGTGTTCATTGGTCTTATTCTTAAAAGGTATCAACACGGACTTAACAGTAGAAACATGTAAGAATGCTGATTGGAGTACTAGGACAACTGTTCTCTCTCACTCTTTTTTTTTTCTTTCCTATTTTCTTCCCTTTTACCTAAAACACAACCCTGAGTAGCATACTAACTACTCATAACATGCAGTAGTAGATGGTGACTTCAAAGGTAGGGGGGCTACTAGAAGCAACTGAATGGGTGACACTAATTGGAATAGGGTATGGCTATATTATGACATGGTAAACTTCTGCATGGTTAAAATTTTATACACATAACTGGAACTGCATCATTGAACATACTAAATACTCTTTCAGCAGTAGACTTCCTCTTTAGCATACATGCCAGTGTTATTAATTCCAGACATACAAAGTGACTATAGCTACTTTACTGACAGTTATATCTCAGATGTCTGACTGTGAGCAAAGTGACTTCAGAAGCTTAATACAAGTGGGGCAAATAGAGCAACCATCCCAGATGCAAAGTGTTAGTGATCATGGTAGTGAAGTACGGCACCTGCGTTCTACTTTCTATAAAAGCATTTCTGAATGCTGGTGCAGAAAAGCAGTTCAGCTCATCAGTGCTTTGCATGTGATAAGCTGTAGCAAGCTGATTGCTGCAAATGTAGAAATCAGATTGCTACAATTAAAAAAAAAAAAAAAAAAAAAAAAAAAAAAAAAAAAAAAAAAAGAAGAAGAAGAAGAACAGGAGTCTTTTTTTGCTCTTCATTTGAAGAGCAGAGTGGGTAGGAAGGCAGGGATCTGTGTTGGAATGCCAGCTGAATGAAGAGGACTTTTTTTTGATCTTCTAATAAAGAGCAGAGAAAGGCAGTGGATCTGGCTTGCAGTGCCAGCCAGATGGAAACTGGAGAATAGCCCTAGGCACTAGAAGAGCCAGCCGTGCCAGTACTTGACAAATCTGAACTGGTTTGGGTCAGGAGTCTGTAGGCAACCTATATCTGTATTTATTAATTCCATATTGATCCTTCACAAAACTTTGCAGATGAGGTTGGTCAGGGTTAAGGGTCTATAATTACCTGGGTCTGTTGTAGCCCCACCTTTGGGCAAGAGAATGACTGTTGCTATTTTCCATTCATCAGGCACAAAGTCAGTTTTAATGTTAATGCTGAATATCATATGTAGGGGTGGGGCTAACATTTAATGTTTCTGGCTAGACACTAGACAATCTGGTCTGTTATCTGGCCCCATAGATGTAGTGTTTGTGGCCTTAGATAGTATCTTGACAACTTGTTCTTGGGAGATGGAGTGGATAAATATGGGTATTTGATCTGGGAACATATTAGAGACGATGAGATGAAGCTGGAGCTGAATTTGTCTCCTAACAGACTGGCTACATTCTCTGGGTCTGAGTATGTGATATCATTTACTATTAGCTCTGCACAGCACTAAACATTGTTCTGAGATTTCTAACATAGTTAAAGAAGGCTTTGTGGTTATCCTTTGCCTGGGTGGCTATTTTATACCTCTTATCTGGCTTTGGTTGATTTGATCAGTGTTCAAAGCTACTTGTTTAGTTTAGCAAAAGTTTTTATGGTTTCTTGAAAATTAGATTTATTTTTGTACGCAATGTGTTTTTTTTTTTTATAGAAGCTGTTAATAATAAGGTTTCACCACAGGAAATTATTTTTGAATTTTATATTGTATGTGTTGATTTCTGAGGGAGACAAATGCATCTCTGCAACTGTTTGCATATGCATAAAACTTAGCAGTAAATGAGTCCTCATAAGCAATGGAATCATCGAGGTAGAAGCTGCTTTTGAATTTAGTCAGGTCATCAAGAGTTTCTCAGGTTAGATCCTTGGCTGGGGTGCCTTCTGTCTGGAGTCTGCATGTCCTCCCTGTGGTCGCATAGGTTTCCTCCGGGTGCTCTGGTTTCCTTCCACATTCCAAAGACAAGCTGTAGGTGGATTGGACACTCTAAATTGGTCCCAGGTGTAAGTGTGTGCTTGTGTGTGCCTTCTGTGGAAGGTTGGGTGCCGGGCTGGCAATTCAACACCGTAAAACTCCACTGCCAATCATGAGCGGACAGGTGATCCGCTGTGGTGACCCCTAACCAGGAAAAGCCGAAAGGAGAAGATGCCTTTGCATAGTGTCTGAATACTGAGTTATTGGAAGAAACTTCTGGGTTTAGTCTTAAGGTGAATGTGACTGACCTGTGATCTGATTTGCTGAGGAAGGAGGTTAAAATAGGTAGGAAGCAGTGTTGTCACATTATAGTAAGGACCAAGTCCAGAATTTTATCTCCCCTGGTTGGGGTGTAGACTAACTAGTCTAGGAAGTTTGCATTTATGAAGTCTAGAAATTTCTGGACATACATTTTTGAGAATTTATAAGTCACCTAGCTGAAGGTGGGATAGTTGAAGTCTTCTAAAAAATCTCGTCCCATACACAGCTGTCCATTTTGCACACGTGTCCACTGGACACGTAATCTGGTCTAATTGGCATCACAACATATTATTGTTGTCCTCACCTCTCTCTCAGGGGGTTGAGTGTCCAAATCTACCTCCAAATTCAGTGTATATGCACAGCTGTTGCTGTAGACGAAAGGGCCAGCTATGGACCTTCCCTACACCCATCCTGCACATCCCTAGCTATTTTCCCTACTGTCTTTCCCTTTTTATGCCCCTTTTTCACCCCTTTCTTAAAAAAACTTTTTTTCTTTTAAAGTAATTAGCACAGGGGTAAGGGGAGTAAGCACTTTTAAGCAGCAGTAAGTGGGTTTAAACCTGTTTTCACTGGGATAAGCAATGCCTACACATGTTAAGCAATTGAGAAGCTAAATCAGTGTAAGAAACTGTAACCAGAAGTTAGCAGTGCTTACCTCCGCGCAAACTCTCTTACAACTGCTTAAAAGTGCCTTAATCACTCTGTATCCAATGGCCCTTGTTCTGCCCAGCAACAAAGTATACAGCCTCTGCAAGGCTCAAACCCAGGATCCTGCACACCATAGCCAAAGTGATTTACCACTTAACCATTTCAGACATACATAACACTAATGTTTTCACAAACATATTATCCAGCCCAGTCATTCAACAGTACAGGGAATGTATTTCAACATGTAGATGTGTGTGTGTGTGTGTGTGTGTGTGTGTGTGTGTGTGTGTGTGTGTGTGTGTGTGTGTGTGTGTGTGTGTGTGTGTGTGTGTGTATATATTAATATCTAAATAGATATAACATATCTATATATGTGATATAGATATATATATATTTATATAGAAATATATATATATACATATATATATATATATATATATATATATATATATATATGTATATATATATAAACATATATACATACATATGCCTACATCTATAGAGATATATGTCTACATCTATATGTCTATATATACAGCAACTTATATATATATATATATATATATATATATATATATATATATATATAGATATATATATATATATATATATATATATATATATATATATATATATATAGATGTATATATATATATATATATATATATATATATATATATATATATATATATATATATAGATATATATCTATATATATAGGTATATATGGACATACATATGTAGATAAAAATGGGAACATAACAAAAACATATATGTCCACATGTACCATTAATGGGGTTGAGAGGCCCCAAACAACATATGTCTTGCACAAATAGGTATTCCCCCCTCTAAGCTCAAACTGCCTTAACCACTCTGTATCCGGCAGCCCTTGTTCTTCCCAGCAACAAAATGAACAGCCCTTGCAGGCGTTGATCCCAGGACCCTGTACACTAAAGTCAGGACACTTAACCACTATGCCATGACCACTATAGTTGGTAGCTGTCAGTACACATACTGAGTAGTATTGAACAATTGCCTTTACTTCCTAAATTGTGTAGTCCTTGTTATTAATATGACTGTTGGATCACGTATGTTGTTTTATTATAATGTACACATAGCAGATACATATGGTGAGATATATCTGGGAGGGTATACACAACTGTGAGGTTTACACATGACTGGAATATGGTTATATACATATAATAGGCCTATATATGTCTACATGCACATACGCATGTTTACTCATACATATGTCTGTATACACAATTTGGTAGAAATTGTTATGATTTATGTTGTTTAAGCTGAGTTTACGCATAATATGTGTTTTCAGTATTTTGAGTTTCAGTATTTTGAGTATTCAGTATTTTGAGCTTTCAGTATTTTGGTCTTCAGTATTATGAAGTTTTGTCATTTTCAGTATTTTGAAGTTTCAGTGTTATGAAGTGAATCCATATATGTATATATAGCTATATATGTATGCACATCCTATGTGTACAGATATGTCTAGTTATGTTGGTTTATATGTAGATATCTATAACTTTATGTGCTACATACCTATTCTGATATACCTACTACTGTCAATATATATGTAGCTATCCATACATATATGTGCATATGTACATCTATCTGTATATGTGTAGACATATATTGCTCTGTATATGTATATATCTTAGTGTTTATATGTATACCTATGTACATATACATATCCATCTATGTATGTCGATATGTATATGTGTATATATCTATATAGCTATCTGGATAATTATATATAAATATATGCTCACCATATGTCCTGAACATGGAGTGGAGTCCTACCTCAGCCCCTATAATCCCAACTTCGTACTGCAAGGGGATGTCAGGTATGTATTGCAGGTATATTTGTAGACTATTGCTACTGCAATAGGGATTGTCTTCACAGACATGGTGTGTGTGGAAGGTCATATCTGATTTTAACATGTGCGCCATTGGCTACTGACAGACATCCTAAGGACATCATAGTACAGTACCACTGCTAGCACATTAATGCTCCTGTGGACTACAGCAGAGATATGGCCAATATATGTGGACAGTCTGACACACTCTGGACAGTCCAGAGATATACACAAAGCCCCTTAGTGCAAGACATGTGGACCAAGCCTGACAGTGTGGATGTTAACAGCCATGTAGATGGGTATGACACGTAACTACTGGTATACATTTGCCCCCATAGGTTATGCATTCACACACCCCTGTCTGTCCTGACACATAATAACCACTGGTACAGAGGTGCCACGGTCACATACTACCCACTAGTTATTGACATACATCTATACAGCATTCCACTGCTTTGTTTGGCATACATTACTGTTATGGTGGCCCAGCAGCAGTACATCTGGCAAGTATCTGGACATGACATCTCACTGGGTAAGTACACTAAGTTGATAGGCATGTAACAAAGCATTATGCAGGCTACAGGCAGACTGGCTCAACACTGGCCTACATTTCCTATGGGAGATTGTACATGTACCTGCATATATAGCAGGCTCTACAGGCATGTCACAGTACAGAGTAACAGACACCTGTGTGAAACTGCATAACCACAACCAATGTGAACACATCCACAACCACATATGGTAAGCTAGCATAATATTACATTATATGTACTATCTGTTCAACAACATCTTCATATATGCCACTCACACACTAACCCTACATATACTGGGCTGCTACACAGTGTGGTCCAATGCCTGTCTGTGGTATGGGCCATGTGTGTGTTTGGCCCTACAAACATGTAAGCCCATAGGGTAACATAAAGTGGAGCAGCATGTAACATCAGATAGAACAGGACCAAGAACAATGACATCTACCACAGTCTGTACACAGACCAAGGTACATATTAACAATACACACACTGTCGACAATCACCATAAGTACACAGACCTTAGTACTGTACACACAACCACAGAATGTCCAGGTTATGTCATCAAATATATCCCCTAATATACATAATATACCATCCACTCGTCAAGATTTCTCTTGAAGAGGGTCATTGAGGGGCTCTGCCTAACATGGATTGGGATTTTGTTCCAGAGTAAGGGGAGCCTCTGGGATATGAATCTGTCCCTCCAGCATGTCCTATTTATTTTTGTGCTGAGGTTTAAGCCCCTGGAGCATGTAGCTCTAAGGGATTTGGATTTCCTGAGGTGGAGCATGTCCATTAATTCTGGGTTGGACATGGCTTTATACGTCAGGCACAGATCGCCTCTGAGTAGGCGGTAAGCAACTGAGTAGAGCTGGAGTTTCTTTAGCCTAACTGCATAGGGCATCTGTTTGAGTCCCTTGATCCTCTTGGTGAGGTACTTTTGGGGTCCTTCCAGTTGCTGCAGGTGTCGGGTAAGGTACATCCCAAATGGGGCATTGTATTCAATTATGGGCCTGATGAGTGATGAGTAGAGGGGCACAATGACCTCTCTTGATCTAGATGTGAACCCTTTTGTGATAAGATGGGCTATATAGAAGGTCTTTCTAACCACTTTGGCAATGTGATTGTCGAAGGAGAGATTGCTATCTACTTGGGTCCCCAAATCCCTAATTACTTCTTCCATACTTAATGGATTACCACCTATGTGGTAATTTGTGGGCACTTTGTTTTTCCCAAAGGGGATGACTATGCATGCACTTTTTGACATTTAGTCCAGGTTATGTCATCAAATATAACCCCTACTATACATAATATGTGTAGCAGTCTGATATCTTACTGGCTTGTTATCAGATATGATGTCACTAAATATGTTGTACAGCATATATGCACATCTTACTGCATGACATATGTACAAAGGTTGACAGAGTTGTGGCTGGAGGCACACACACAGGGCCAATATTGACATGTTGCTGTGATAACCTCATACATTTACTGTTATAACAGGGATATGAAGTCAGTAACTCTCACAGCTGTCACCATCTACAGACTGCAATTCTCACACTACCTTCTGCAGTTCACAGACAGGTGTTCTGTGGGTAACACATGAAATAAAAGGTACCACACACTGTCCAGTCTGCAGATGACCCTACAGATGGGGGTTTCCTCATAAACATAGCACTGACATGACAGGTATTAAAACATGTAGGATAGCCATATCCACACACACCCTGTTAAACCAACATTAGTCCAAATGCAATATAGCAGCACTTACAGTCTGTAGTCAGGTCAGACACATCCCACTCATGTGTGTTGGCCTGTTTCCACAGATTATGTTGTTAGAGGTAAATCCCCAATCCATCTGTGATGCTGTTTGCCAAACAACAGCTCGAGTTCCTGCACACAGTGAATGAAAAGGCCCAACACCAACATGATGCTCCTAGATATTGGAGTGTGCTTCCATGCAATTGGCTATGGGAATGTTACCACAGCTGTTCCACATGCAGTCAGCTAGAGGAGGGCTGCAATTCGTGCAGAGGCCATCAGCTGATCATGAGCATCACTTAAAATACACACGCTGCTGCCTAAGCAAAGCAGGTGTAAGTCTCCACATCCACCAGAGAAGGAGTGAGAGAGGCAAACAGAAGCAAAGATAAGTCAGGGAGGGGTGGGAGAGTAAAACTTAGTACAGGGTATCAAACCCTTGACGACTATGTAGTGCTATCACATGTCTATGCAGGTATTGGATGCGCCACATAGGTTACATGTTCAGGAGCCCTCCAAATGTGTATGTGATGGTGAGTGACATCTGCAACAGTGATATGGTAGCTATACGGTAGGTGTAATTCACATGCTTGTCCACATGAACAGGTGTCAGAGTCAACATAGCCACACTCTCACAGGGATGCACACACACTGACACACACTTGGCAGGGCCAGGAATACAATTCTTCACTAGTGAGATTACCACAACACACTACTGTGCAGGTATCGCGTGCACCACAGGAGTCATATGGAGGTTATATGGGCAAAGGGTATGTGGAGGTGTCTGACATCAGACAGCATGCTTCAGTATGCAAATGGGGGTTGTAGTGAGTGTGAATGTGATCATAGGCATCATACAACACAGACACAGACACAGGGTGCCAGTACTGACATGCATGGGTGCATTGCTTCATGGGTGTGTAGCGGTCGACTGTACCAGATGGCTATATAAGGCTAGGTGATGGGTATACCTTGGCATCAGGTCACATGACAATGGTCTGCAGTGTGGCTCAGGGATGTAGTGTCTGGATTTGCCCACTCAGGTGGTCATTGTATTCACCATCCAGTCACCTGGGCAACTATTGCGTGCGGCCAATGCTGTGCATTGGTTGCCATGTATGTGTTCCTTAGTCCATGACATGGATGGTGTCTGGGATGTGCACACCTCCCACATGCATGTACAGTGACATGTGGAACTGTACCTGGGGTGTCTGGCCCATGTTGTGTACACAGATTGTTATAATCAGATATGCCAGTCCAGGCCTCATGTGGCGGGAACTGTTAATAGGTTCATAGGTTCATAGGTTGATACTAGGCTGTCTGCCCTAGGGCATTTATAAGCCTAGCCAGAGTGTGTTTGGCTTTCACCACCCTTTTAGATTAGTTGATTGTGCCTCTATATAGTAGGTCACAGAAGATAGCCCTTTTAAGGTTAGTTTACTGTGCCTCTGTCTAGTAGGGACACAGAAGAGATCCCAGGGGTAAACCTACGATCTCCCATCCACTTGTCAAGATTTCTCTTGAAGAGGGTCATTGAGGGGCTCTGCCTAACATGGATTGGGATTTTGTTCCAGAGTGAGGGGAGCCTCTGGGATATGAATCTGTCCCTCCAGCATGTCCTATTTATTTCTGTGCTGAGGTTTAAGTCCCTAGAGCGTGTAGCTCTAAGGGATTTGGATTTCCTGAGGTGGAGCATGTCCATTAATTCTGGGTTGGACATGGCTTTATACATCAGGCACAGATCGCCTCTGAGTAGGCAGTAAGCAACTGAGTAGAGCTGGAGTTTCTTTCGCCTAACTGCGTAGGGCATCTGTTTGAGTCCCTTGATCCTCTTGGTGAGGTACTTTTGGGGTCTTTCCAGTTGCTACAGGTGTCGGGTAAGGTACATCCCAAATGGGGCATTGTATTCAATTATGGGCCTGATGAGTGATGAGTAGAGGGGCACAATGACCTCTCTTGATCTAGATGTGAACCCTTTTGTGATAAGGTGGGCAATATAGAAGGTCTTTCTAACCACTTTGGCAATGTGATTGTCAAAGGAGAGATTGCTATCTACTTGGGTCCCCAAATCCCTAATTACTTCTTCCGTACTTAATGGATTACCACCTATGTGGTAATTTGTGGGCACTTTGTTTTTCCCAAAGGGGATGACTATGCATGCACTTTTTGGCATTTAGTCCAGGTTATGTCATCAAATATAACCCCTACTATACATAATATGTGTAGCAGTCTGATATCTTACTGACTTGTTATCAGATATGATGTCACTAAATATGTTGTACAGCATATATGCATATCTTACTGCATGACATATGTACAAAGGTTGACAGAGTTGTGGCTGGAGGCACAAACACAGGGTCAATATTGACATGTTGCTGAGATAACCTCATACATTTACTGTTATAACAGGGATATGAAGTCAGTAACTCTCACAGCTGTCACCATCTACAGACTGCAATTCTCACACTACCTTCTGCAGTTCACAGATAGGTGTTCTGTGGGTAACACATGAAATAAAAGGTACCACACACTGTCCAGTCTGCAGATGACCCTACAGATGGGGGTTTCCTCATAAACATAGCACTGACATGACAGGTATTAAAACATGTAGGATAGCCATATCCACACACACCCTGTTAAACCAACATTACTCCAAATGCAATATAGCAGCACTTACAGTCTGTAGTCAGGTCAGGCACATCCCACTCATGTGTGTTGGCCTGTTTCCACAGATTATGTTGTTAGAGGTAAATCCCCAATCCATCTGTGATGCTGTTTGCCAAACAACAGCTCGAGTTCCTGCACACAGTGAATGAAAAGGCCCAACACCAACATGATGCTCCTAGATTTGGAGTGTGCTTCTATGCAAGTGGCTATGGGAATGTTACCGCAGCTGTTCCACATGCAGTCAGCTAGAGGAGGGCTGCAATTCGTGCAGAGGCCATCAGCTGATCATGAGCATCACTTAAAATACACACGCTGCTGCCTAAGCAAAGCAGGTGTAAGTCTCCACATCCACCTGAGAGGGAGTGAGAGAGGCAAACAGAAGCAAAGATAAGTCAGGGAGGGGTGGGAGAGTAAAACTTAGTACAGGGTATCAAACCCTTGATGACTATGTAGTGCTATCACATGTCTATGCAGGTATTGAATGCGCCACATAGGTTACATGTTCAGGAGCCCTCCAAATGTGTATGTGACGGTGAGTGACATCTGCAACAGTGATATGGTAGCTATACGGTAGGTGTAATTCACATGCTTGTCCACATGAACAGGTGTCAGAGTCAACATAGCCACACTCTCACAGGGATGCACACACACTGACACACACTTGGCAGGGCCAGGAATACAATTCATCACTAGTGAGATTGCCCCAACACACTACTGTGCAGGTATCGCGTGCACCACAGGAGTCATATGGAGGTTATATGGGCAAAGGGTATGTGGAGGTGTCTGACATCAGACAGCATGCTTCAATATGCAAATGGGGGTTGTAGTGAGTGTGAATGTGATCATAGGCATCATACAACACAGACACAGACACAGGGTGCCAGTACTGACATGCATGGGTGCATTGCTTCATGGGTGTGTAGCGGTCAACTGTGCCAGATGGCTATATAAGGCTAGGTGATGGGTATACCTTGGCATCAGGTCACATGACAATGGTCTGCAGTGTGGCTCAGGGATGTAGTGTCTGGATTTGCCCACTCAGGTGGTCATTGTACTCACCATCCAGTCACCTGGGTAACTATTGTGTGCGGCCAATGCTGTGCATTGGTTGCCATGTATGTGTTCCTTAGTCCATGACATGGATGGTGTCTGGGATGTGCACACCTCCCACATGCATGTACAGTGACATGTGGAACTGTACCTGGGGTGTCTGGCCCATGTTGTGTACACACATTGTTATAATCAGATATGCCAGTCCAAGCCTCATGTGGCGGGAACTGTTAATAGGTTCATAGGTTCATAGGTTGATACTAGGCTGTCTACCCTAGGGCATTTATAAGCCTAGCCAGAGTGTGTTTGGCTTTCACCACCCTTTTAGATTAGTTGATTGTGACTCTGTATAGTAGGTCACAGAAGATAGCCCTTTTAAGGTTAGTTTACTGTGCCTCTGTCTAGTAGGGACACAGAAGAGATCCCAGGGGTAAACCTACAATCTCCCATCCACTTGTCAAGATTTCTCTTGAAGAGGGTCATTGAGGGGCTCTGCCTAACATGGATTGGGATTTTGTTCCAGAGTGTGGGGAGCCTCTGGGATATGAATCTGTCCCTCCAGCATGTCCTATTTATTTCTGTGCTGAGGTTTAAGTCCCTGGAGCGTGTAGCTCTAAGGGATTTGGATTTCCTGAGGTGGAGCATGTCCATTAATTCTGGGTTGGACATGGCTTTATACATCAGGCACAGATCGCCTCTAAGTAGGCGGTAAGCAACTGAGTAGTGCTGGAGTTTCTTTCGCCTAACTGCATAGGGCATCTGTTTGAGTCCCTTGATCCTCTTGGTGAGGTACTTTTGGGGTCTTTCCAGTTTCTACAGGTGTCGGGTAAGGTGCATCCCAAATGGGGCATTGTATTCAATTATGGGCCTGATGAGTGATGAGTAGAGGGGCACAATGACCTCTCTTGATCTAGATGTGAACCCTTTTGTGATAAGGTGGGCTATATAGAAGGTCTTTCTAACCACTTTGGCAATGTGATTGTCAAAGGAGAGATTGCTATCTACTTAGGTCCCCAAATCCCTAATTACGTCTTCCGTACTTAATGGATTACCACCTATGTGGTAATTTGTGGGCACTTTGTTTTTCCCAAAGGGGATGACTATGCATGCACTTTTTGGCATTTAGCTTTAGGCCATGGCTCTGGCACCAGTTATCCATCTCTGTGAGACCCTTTTGGAGGATGCTTGTGTCAGTCGGCGAGTTGATTATGACACCCAGTTTGCAGTCATCTGCGAACTTGATCAGCCATAGTCCTCCCTTGTTAGCCTGTACCTCAGAGACATATATACCGAACAAGAGAAGTCCCAGGACTGAGCCTTGTGGGACGCCACTTGTAACTGGTTTAGAGTCTGACATGGAACCTGCAATTCTGACCATGTGGGTTCTATCCCTGAGCCAGTTTGCAACCCATCTTGTGACATAAGGATTGATATTTAAGCTGGTTAGCTTATTTATGATGCCTGAGTGGGGTATTGTGTTGAAGGCTTTTGCGAGGTCCAGGTAGGCTGTGTGGACTACCTTCCCTTCATCTATGGCCTTGGTGACTGTTTCAAAGAAGTTGGCCAGGTTCAAAAGGCAAGATCTGCCCTTAACAAAGCTGAATTGGGTAGGATCCAGTGTTTAGAGGTTCCCAATATCTTTGTTTATGAGTTCCATGATGATACGCTCCATAGCTTTGCAGACCAGACTAGTCAGGCTTATAGGGCGATAGTTTCCATGGTCCATTGTGGCACCACCTTTGTGGAGTGGGGCCACTGTTGTTGTATGCCATTCCTTGGGTACATATCCTGTAGTAAGGCTGAGATTGAACAGTGACTTTATGTGAGGGTTCAGGTCTTCTTGGAGCTCGTGTAAGACACAGCCTGGGACACCGTCCGGTCCCATTAATGCTGTGTTTTTTGCTTTGGAGAGGGCAGCTCTCACCTGTGCATCTGTGATGTCAGGGAGGCTACACTCTGTTTGGATAGACATTTGTTCTTTTGGGGGGGAAGGGGAGGAGTTTGCACTGAACCTGTCTGCCAGGATGTTGGCAATGTCTGTGGGTTCAGTGTATTTTTTGTCATTTTGCACTAACTCAGAGCATATCTGGGATTTGCCACCCAGGTTCCTGACATAACTAAAGAAGGCATTTTGATTATCTTTAGCGTCTTGTGCAATTTTTCTTTCGAAGCTGGCCTTAGATGATTTTATGAGGGATCGTAGTTTCTTGCTAGTACTGATCAGAGATGCCTTCCCTTTTTGGGATTTTGCTCTATCATGTATTAGCTTCCTCCTTCTGTTGTATAGCTTATTTATGGCTGGGGTCCACCAGACAGGTCTCCTGCCTTTGGAGGAGTGAGTCTTGGTTTTATCTGGGATAGCATGATCCATGCATTCCTGTAGATGTCCATAGAATGTGTTTGTAAAGGATTCTGCGGTTTGGGCCGTATTTTCCACTGGCCCGGGGGCTTTGAAGGATTCCACCTCGGTTTTGAGAAATGTGAAGTTTGCTTTTGAGAAGTTTTTCACCGTGGTTTCCTTGGCTGGGGGTGGGGATGGGATATGGATGTCCAGTGAGATTAATTTATGGTCAGATCTTACCAATGAGGGGTATACCTCTGGTATGGAACATAGAGTCCCCATGTTGGTGATGATCAGGTCCAATATGTTTTCCCCTCTTGTGGGAGTGGTGACCAGTTGTTCCATAGCATTTGAGTTTATAAATTCTAGAAACCGTTGGGCGAGGGTGTTGGGGCTTGAGTAGTGCTCCCAGTCTACGTTTGGGTAGTTGAAGTCACCCAATATAATGGTGTTTGGAGAGACCTTCATATTCTCCAGTATTCTCAGGAAAGCTGAGTGGGGTTCCTGAGTTTGGGAGGATGGTCTGTAGCAGGCTACAAACTGAAAGGCAGTTTTGCCCACTGTTAGTTGCACATGGATGGTCTCTGATGCTTCGTGCAGTGCCACTAACCTGGAGGTGTGGGTATCTTTGTTGAATATGGATACTCCCTCTCCTTTTGTGGTTCAGTCCAAGTTTTGGGGCCGAAAAGCATGGTATGAGGTATAACCTGGTAGTGCTGGGGTGCTCTCGGGAGCCTTGAACCAGGTTTCTGTTACTGCACAGATATCAATATTCTCCATACTGAGGAGAGCCTCGAGCACATGCATCTTGAGGTTTAGACTTCTGACATTGAGCAGCATTACCCTTAGTTTCTTTTTCCTTGTGTTGTCTATGGAGGTGGATTTGTCTTTTGAGCCTTGCCTAAAAAAGGCACTATGGGGGTGGCAAGAGCCTTAGCCAGTATTCGAAAGCCCAGGGGTGACAGGTGCAAGCCATCCCTAGCGAAGCAACGTGGCTTGTCGAGCATGTCATCCCAAGCTGACGGACACTAGATCCCCTTTGAATGACACCAATATTTTAGCCAATTGTTAAAATTGATCATTTTGTCTTTATACTGTGGCATAATTCTTGGTGAGGGTAAGATGCTACTCAAGGTCAGGGTCATACCGGCCTGGGCTACATGATCAGAGATGGACAGCAGGTTGACCCTGCACCTACGTTGATAGCATGATACAGGTATTCCCTGGTGTCAGTGACATCTGTCCATACAAGACATGTTTTACAGGCATGGTATGTCCTTTGTGGGTCACATTTGATGGCACCACAGGTGCTGCAGGTGTCCAGTGGGGAGCATAGGGAAGGTACACTGTTGGCATGTACGTGCCTATTGAACTGATGGATGGGCTACCATGCCCTCTGAAACTCACTGCAATCACACTATGGTTACTATCAGTGGGCAATATGCAGGGTACTACCAACATAGCGGCTGTTGCCTAGGCAAATGTGTGTGTGTGTATGAGACATGGGTTGAGAGTGTTCTCTGGGTAATACAAGGGTTGCTAACTTTGTTCACCTGGCCTTGATATCACCTGTAAGGGTATGGATTTACATCCCAGCCTCTTGGCTATTTCACATCTGTTATCCCTGTATGGTGGACATTGTGATATATACTCGGGCCACCGTATAAGAAATTTGCAAAACCCATTGAGTCCAGGTGTTACACACTCACAACCACCTCCACACAGGATACGAATGACAAACACAGACACACATACACTTGTCATGTCTGGAATTAGAACTCCTCCCTAACTAGTTTATTACACTGTAGTACTACGCAGGTATAGGCAGCACCACTGAGACTACTTGAGGACTCCTTCCCCAAAGGTGTATTTCACAGTGAATGACATCAGCAGGATTGCCAAAGTAGGGCATTTGAATTGCAGTGAGTGTAAGTAGGCTAAAATGCATTGCTCCCTACACAGACTTAGAAACACACACAAAAACATCCACAACTGCCATGTGTGGGAATAGAACCCCTACTGGGGTTCTATATCACACTACAGCATGAAGCAGCTATAGGATGCTCCACGGGAATTATGGGAGTACTCTTTCCCAAATGTGTATTTCACAGTGAATGCCATCAGCAGGATTTCCAAAATAGGGCATTTAAATTGTAGTGAGTGTGACTAGCCTAGATTGCATTGCTCCCTACACAGGCACAGAAACACACACAAAATCATCCACATGATATGTGTGGGAATAGAACCCCTACCAGTGTTGTATAGCACACTACAAGATTAAGCTGTTATAGGCTGCACTACAGGGATTACTGGTGTACACCTTCCCCACAGGTGTATTTCACAGTGAATGACATCAGCAGTATTGCCAAAGTAGGGCATTTGAATTGTAGTGAGTGTGACTAGCCTAAAATGCATTGCTCCCGACACAAACATAGAAACACACACAACTGCCATGTGTGGGAATAGAACCCCTACCAGAGTTCTATATCTTACTACAGCATGAAGCTGTTATAGGAAGCACCACAGAGATTACTGGGCTACAGCTTTCCAAAATGTGTATTTCACAGTGAATTACATCAGCAGCCTTGCCAAAGTAGGACATTTGAATTGTAGTGAGTGTGACTAGCTTAAAAAGCATTGCTCTCTACAAAGACAGAGAAACACACACAGTTGTCATGTCTGGGATTATAACTCCTACCTAAGTAGTTTATCATACTACAGCAGTACGCAGTTATGGGATGCAATACAGAGATTACAGGGCTATGCCTTTCCCAAAGGTGTATATCACAGTGAATGACATCAGCAGCCTTGCCAAAGTAGGGCATTTGAATTGTAATGTGTGTGACTAGCCTAATAAGCATTGCTCTCTACAGACATACACACACAAACAGTTGCTATGTCTGGGATTAAAACTCCTACCTAACTAGTTTATCACACTACATCCATATGCAGTTATGGGATGTGCCACAGAGATTATTGAGCTATACTTTTCTGAAAGGTGTATTTCACAGTGAATGACATCAACAGCCCTGCAAAGTAGGGCATTTGAATTGTAGTGAGTGTGACTAGCCTAAAATGCATTGCTCTCTACACAGACAGAGACACACACACTAACACATATAGTTTCCATGTCTGGGATTAGAACTCCTACCTAACTAGTTTATCACACTATAGCAGAACACAGTTATAGGATGCACCACCGAGATTACTGGGTTGCACCTTTCCCAAAGGTGTACTTCAAAATGGATGACCTCAGCAGGCTTGTCATAGTAGGGTTATGGGAAGGGCAGTATGTGTGCATGGGCCATAACCCATTCATCTAGAGGTTGACACACCACATGCGGGCACATGCAGAGTTATATTCTACAGGTATGTGTATACAGCTGCTAGATGACTACTTCCTTGTACAGTCATGATGCACAGCTAGCACTTGCACCACATAGTCTGTAATGCTGATGGATACTGGTGGCTAATGTCTACAGTGAGTGACATTTACACCTCATGTGGTTGTAGCCATTTGGCTGTGTGCTGGGTGGGACAGGCCTCATAATGGCTGGCTCCTTGTCATAGTCACTCTCTTCCACACATCTATGTATGTCTACTTTTGGCTTATTATAGTGTGTTGTCCTTGGATATGTGTCTGTATTCCTATCCACTGTGCGTGCAAAGCATGACTGATGCATACTGAGGAGTGTATTCACTAACATTTGCATATGCCAGATATGTATGGTCCACTGTTGTTTGCAGACATGGGCTTCATTTGTCTGTGTGTGAGCATGCCCAGTATGACCTTTCAATATGTTGTCAACTGACATTGCCTTCATTTCTTCAAGTGTGTGAGCATGCCCAGTATGCCCTTATGTACTGAATGTGTGGATCGATTCCAGGTAGTTTGTACTCCAGTGCAGACCTTTGTGTTGTACAACTACAGGTAGCAAACTGTTTCTGCAGGGTATCCATTGATCATTTGGCAATATGGGGATAAACTGTGCAAGGGTTATTGTGTACTGTAAGTGACTGTGTCTGTGCTGCTTCAGCTGCATGGTACTGCTGTTAGCAGAGATATTCAGAAACGTGTACTGTTATAGACTGTGATGTTTTCTGTACTCATGTACTGTCAGGTGGATATTCTTGCTCACAGTGATGTCTTGGGGGACAAGAGTGACTGCAGCTGTGTCCGGTATTGTGGGCAGACATCTACATATTCATGGTAAGTTATGCAATTCTGGAGGGGAGCTGCAGACACTTGCTGCTGGTTCTGTGTATCCGGTTCAGCACCTTGGTACAGTGCTGGCAGAGGATCCCATACTTGTACATCCATCGACATGACACTATGGCCTTATCTTGCTGTCGCAATGCCTCACAGCTGTACAGATTTGCACAGGTTACCCAGAGGCAGGGGTTATGGGTCAGGACATTACCCCTATTGTGGTGTATGGACAGGTGTGTAGCCACCCATTTATGTGTTTGCAGCCAAGGATAGTGTGTGCACACAGCTTGGTGTCAGACCCTGCACATTCCATGCTGCCCATGCTCCCACCCACCCCCATTATTCTATCCTCTTCCATACATTGTGCATACAGTCTCTGATACTTTCCCTATAGTTATCACCTCATCACAGATGTGTTTTGGTGTTGGTCCACAGTTCATGCAGTGGGACATGGTGGACATGTTATTGTGGTTTGCCCACATGGCCTTGCATATGGCTTATGTGGAGTGTGTTATGTTGTTATTTGAGTGTCCATGACATAACATGCATTGGCAGTACGTCTGAGACACAGGCCTTTGGCAGAGGCCTGTGGGCCATTAGGTGTTGCTGCGGGCCAGATGTGGCAAGCCATTGCATTCTGGCCGTCCTACAATCTCGCACCACCATCCAGTTTATCCCCCTGGGGTGACAGGGTAGATGTGATAGGTGTTCACGCCAATACCTTCTATCAGTCTTGATCAGGTGGTGTGGATGTTGGCAGGGTGCTACCTACAGCTAGGGACACACCTACATGGGACACCTGCACTGCATGCTGCATTCTTCTGCTATTGCCATATACAGGTGGGGTCATATTGTACCCATTCCCCACAGCAGGGATATGACCAGAGAGGTACCTGTGGGTGGTGTTTGTGTGAGCTGGGTGCATGTGTGCTATGGATACTACTTGAATCTGACACACAGATATGCATGGATCATTCCAGTTATGCTGGCATGTGTGGGTACATCAGCTGTTTCCCAATACATCAGTCCTACCTCCTTTGTGTTCTGCAAGTGTTCAGGCAGACATCACCGGTATCCCCTACTACAGGACTAGTTAATGTGATGCATACCTGTATGTACAATTCCAAGGGTGTCGCCATTTCACAGTGACACAATATATACTGTATGTCTGGGGTACTTTCCCCTGTGTACTGCTAGTATATCTAGCCCAACAGCCATGCCATGTCAGTCTTTCAGATGGTGACACATATTACCACCATACATTTACAATGGCTTACTGCTAGCATGTGTTATATTGGTGGGAATTGTCTTTGACACTGCAGTTGTGAGGGCTTGTCCCTGTCATCAGCAGTAGTGGGTAATGGCCACCGGGTCTTACTTCAACATCCATACACATACTGACCACTCTCATACAATATGAAACACACACCAACCTAACACACATAGACCTGCATATTGTGCAAATGCTACAACATATCCTGCTACCTTGGCCACCTCTGGGCATCTGGCTCCACTGGTATTATATCTACACATGCATGTTACCACATTTCTACATAGGGTTGTGGGGGGACACACATGACTGTTACAACTTGTGTACATCAGACTGGGGGGCACACCAGACCATTACTACATTTCTAAATAGATTTGCGGGGGGCACACCTGCCTGTTTCTATTTGTCTAGGTTGGGTTGGGGGAGCACACCTGACTGTGTCTACATTCCTACACAGGATTGGGGGAGGGGGCACGCCTGTCTGTTTCTACATTTTTACATTTCTACATAGTGGTTGGGAGGGGGCACACCTGACTGTTTCTACATGTCTACATAGAAGGGGGGGCACACCTGACTGTTACTATATTTCTACATAGGATTGTGGGGGGGGACACCTGACTGTTTCTACATTTCTACACAGGATGGGGGCATATCTGACTGTTACTACATTTCTACACAGGATGGGGCGGCACACTTGACTGTTACTACATTTCTACACAGGACTGGGGGAACACCTGCCTGTTTCTACATTTCTACACCAGATTGCGAGGGAGAACACCTGACTGTTTCTAAATTTCTACACAGGATTGGGAGGGCACACCTGTTACAACATTTCTATACAGGATTGGGGGGACACACCTGACTGTTACTACATTTCTATACAGGATGGGGGGCACACCTGGCATTTGTACACATTTGCTATGACTGTACTGGTATGTCAGGTACTCCGTTTCATTCTGTATTCTAACCTATCATGCTGACTAGAGGCATATCAGTGTACTACAGGTCTTAGCTTTGGTTGACCTACATATTAGTGTCTGACTTCCTACCCTTCAGAACTAACATCCCACTGCCTGACTTGATGTAGTCTATCTGTGTAGACCTGGGGGGAGGTTACCCATAGGCATCATTCAGAGGCCATAGCACAGCCTTTGTTTGTGTTTGTCTACACCTGTCCTGTTGGCTGAGACTGTTGTTGGGTATGTGAACCTCCCTGACTGGCATGTGTGAGAGTCATATGGACACACATGTGGCCCAGCACATTTCCTGCAGTGGGTTTTGTCGCCCTGTGTAGTACTGGCTACTATGGTGACTCCAGTATTTGTTACAGATCTCATGGTGCCACTATGGGAGTCTACTATCTGCTGGCATACCATTCAGCCACCCAATTCCCTTGCATGCTTACATCCATACCATACATACAGGTAATGACACATTCTACTCCATTCGGCAATTGGTAGGTTAATTGACTTACCTTGTGGGTGTGCCAGTATTGAGGATGGTCCTGGTGGGCTGCCTATATCGGATGCACATAGTACACTCCCTATACATGGTTGAGCACAGGTAGTGTCATGTTTGGCATTCATTTTACTGTATGTGTGAGTCAGAGAGAGGTGTCATTCCCTGGGTCCCTACTGTGTCAGTATATGTGCTAAGCGTTGCCTCTTTGCCAAGGCCAGGGAATACTGGGCACAACTCCATCTGCCTACTGGGGCAGGCTTAGGTTGTTCGTCCTCTGAGTCACTCTGTGCCTGTGCAGGCCTTGGCATTGGTGGAGGCTGTGTGGCCCTGCCCCGTGCTGTTCCTGCTGCAGCAGTTTCCACAGGATCATATTGTGTAGCATGGCACATACCATAACAATATGAGTACATGTAGCTGGTGAGTACTGCAAGGCTCCACCAGATGTGTCCAGGCATCAGAACCATGACTTGAGCACCCCAAACACATGCTCTATTATAAGTCTGGTCTGTGCGTGTGCCTCATTATGGCATTCTTGTTCCTGTATGTGTGCATTTCTGATGGGTGTCATCAGCCACAGCTCCAGTGCGTAACCAGCATCCCCCACTATGTGACCGTAAGGGATATCCCCACTGGCAAATCTCTGGTACAGCTGCGTCATATGCCAAATGTGAGAATCATGATCATAGGTGCCAGAACCATAGGGCGAGGGGGAGGGAGCACCCTCCCCAAGCACCCCCCCCCCACAGTTTTACAGCTGCAAGACCTGTAAAGACTTATGCGCTATTTAAACACAAAAATGTGTGGAAACAACTACCTAATCACATCCTGCTGGCAGATCATCCATGGTAAGGACTCCATTTATTTAATGCAGTAGCTGGTACTCTGTTCTTTATTTAATGCTGGTATGCATTATTTATTTAATGCTGGTGCTCCATTGTTTATTTAATGCCCGTGTGCGTTGGTTACTTAACGGTTCTGCTCCGTTGTTTATTAATGCTGGTGTGCATTGTTACTTAATGATGCTGCTCCATTGTTTATTTAATGCTGGTGTGCATTGTTTTTTTAATACTGATGTTCCATTGTTTATTTAATGCTGGTGTGCATTGTTTACTTAATGGTGCTGCTTCATTGTTTATTTAATGCCGGTGTGCATAGTTTATTTAATGCTGGTGTACCTTGTTTATTTAATACTGGTACTCCTTTGTTTATTTAATGCTGGTGTGCATTGTTTACTTAATGGTGCTGCTCCATTGTTTATTAATGCTGGCTGTGCATTGTTACTTGTTTATTTATTGCCGGTGTACATTGTTTATTTAGTACTGATACTCCGTTGTTTATTTAATGCTGGTGTTGCCCCACGTTGTTTATTTAGTGCTGCTAACCTACCACACATCCCTGAAAATATATCTATTTGAACTGGCTTACAATGAGGCAGGATCTAATTAACTCTGGCTGTTCTTTTAATTTGCCTTGAATTAAGGTTACACTTTACCCTCCATTTTCTTTCTCACAGATACAGTTTCAGTAGAAGAAGTAATGTTTTGTTTTATTGTTATGTCCTTAGCATTCAAACAAATGTTCCTGTGTGTGACCATTCACACACAAGCCATGTCTTATGTTAATTCCATATTATGAATATATGTATATAAATAGAAGTATTGTCATTATAGCATGTATTGCACATAACTATACACTGATACAAGCATAGCATAGCATATGTAATAAACTCAGTTCTGAATTTCATTACATTCTGTTTCACTGCCAGCTGTCTTCTGGGCTAATGATTCCTTTGCAAAATGTTATACAAAAGTTTTTTCTTTTTCATCAACTTTCCAGTTTTTAGTTTCAGGAGAGTGTGATTTCTATGCTAATGTTATCCCAAGAGTAGCATCACTTACCTGTGCTGATATGCATATGTATACACTGATGAAAATAGCAAAAGAGGACTTGTGTTGTTATCTTGAGAATTTCTACCAGAAAATTATATCAGTGACCATGCTGACTATCCACACCACCACTTGTGATTCAGGGAGTTTAGTTCATAGCTCTGAACTGTCTAGATTTTCACAAAATATTTGGCTCATACTTTTGGTCTGTTCCTCTTAAAATTTGTGTTTTTCTGGCAAATTAGTGAGAACAGAATTCACTAAATAATGATAGCCTTTTAAGTTACAGTCTTCCTATCTTTTTTGGAAACACATGGTGACACAAAACACTATTTTTAGTAACTTTCTAAGATTATACAAGCAATATTTAAAATGTGCCCCTGTTTTTGGGTCTTTGTACCCCCCAAATAAATTTTGGCTTTTTCCAGATTTCTTCTGCTGTGAAATTGAGAGATTTAGTTGAGTCAAGTGGATGGGGCAGTAGTAGTGTTGTCACCTCACAGCAAGAGGTTATTTGGTTTGATTCTTGGCTGGGGTGGAGTCTGCATGTCCTCTCTGTGCTTGTGTGGGTTTCTTCTGGGTGCTCCAGTTTCCTCCCATGTTACAAAGACATGCATCTGGAGCATGTCTCCCTGGGCCTCTGTTGAAACCTGGCTTTGTTCCAAGTTGGACTTTCCTGTTAAATAAATAAAAAACTTTACAAGGAGCTGAGAACTTCAGGGGAAGAGACGTTTAGTGCTGCTTATTCCAAGTCTGTTCGCATTGTTAGTACTACAACAGGTAGTAGCCTTACGTTTGATGCAAAAGGCTGTGGGTTCTACTTCCACAGTATGCAGATGGATCGCTGATACTGTACTGTGTTGTACTTTAAAGGGAGTGGATGCTGCAGTCCTGTGAATGTCCTCCTATAGAGGAATTACCTACTAACTATGAACTTGTTATCAGTTTGCCGTCCATTCCCTATTGCAATATTATTAGCTTATCGTTTTTAATGTAACATAGGCAAATTACTCTTCAAGGGCAACAGCCACTTTATTTGTACATGAAACAATGAAATCTAAAGTTTCCTAGCAGCAACCTCTTCATTAGTTAGAGATCCCTTTAATGTGAAATTATTTAGATGACTGACTTCTGCAGAGATTTTGCATATTTATTGATATTGGTGGATTGTAATGACAGAGGTCTGAGTGGCCTTTTATGGTTGAAATTTTCTGAAATGGGTAGTTTTGTCATTATTGGTTCATACATTTTGTTTCATTGCTATACTAGAAGACTGTTCAAAACTACAAATTTAAAATGCATTCTAACAACTGGTGCTATATTAAACAAGGAATATAATTTAGTACAATCAGGAAGGTGAATCAAGGAATGCATACATGTATGCATGGCCCTAAAAATGTGTTTGAAAACAGCCCAGCGGAAACTGTGAAAGGCTCAAAATCATGGGCAAATTTTAAGCTTTACTCTTTGTTATCAAAGCAATGGACGAAGGTAAAATAGTTCACACCACATTACCTTGACCTGGCCAAGCCTTTTGACACAATCCCCTACTCAGGTGTAGTAAAAAAGATGAGTAATGTAGGAGCAAACACTTGCATCACTAGCTGGATTTCCAACTTGCTGACAGGATGCAGATCAAAACAGGGGTAGAGACCAGTCACCAATGGAGTCCCTCAAGGTTCTGTGCCCTGACTTTTTCTGTTTGGCAAATACATCTCAAAACTAAAAGGAACTACCAAAGGGCTTTCGCGAGTTAAGTTTGAGATGATTGCAAGCTAGGAGCTGTTACTGAATCCCCAAATGACTTAACCATCATGCAGGAAGATTTATCCCAAATAATAACTGGTGTCAAAATCATGACAATGCCCTCTGAGAACTGAACCATTTGGGAACTTCTGTGTATAGTGACCTAACTTTTGACCAGCATTTGCCCAGAGTCATAAGAAAGCCTTTCTATATTGCACAGCTTATAAACAAATTGATTCTGACTAGATCTAGAAATGTTATTGTCCCCCTTTACAAAGCTCTCATTAGGTCAATCATTTTGTATAATGCCCACTTTGGCATGTATCTATCCAGCCCCATGTAACAACTGGAATACCTTCAGAGATACCTTACTAAAAGGATACAAGTCCTAAACAATAGGTCTTGCATGGACAACCTCAAAGATTTATTACTATACTCAGTATCCTACAGTGTGCTTAGAGGTGACATGTCTGGCATACAAGGCATCCTCCGACCTAATACAGATGGACCTACTGAACATTAGCAAGTCAAATGGCATCGGAAATACTCAGTCCAGGTATCTAAACTGAATGTTCTGGAGAGATGGATATATATCACAGAGGCTACTACTGTTCCAGAACAGACTATCCATACAAATAAAACAAAGCTCATCCGTCCATATTCAAATGCATCTTGGATCTAAGGATGGGTAGTAGAAAATGTACTCCAGGATTGCCCCTCATGCCACTAATTGATACAGGCATTTCCTAAATGCTGCCTCCTTTACAAGGGTCCCATCAAATTATCTATGGTATGATCACAGTTATTCTCACTAGGGCTAATATACAATTATCAATCATGGGATAGGTAAAACCAATCAGAAAATGTTAATTCAAGCACCAAAATGGAATTGGCTAAGCTTAAAATGTCCTCCAAGTGAACTTACGTTGTGGTAGTTCTTAGTTCTTCTTTCAGCTTTTCCCGGTTAGGGGTCGCCACAGCGGAACTCTGGTCTGCTAATGATTGGCAGTATATTTTTTTATGGGTGCCGAGATGCCAGCTCAATGCCCAACCTTCAATGATGGCACACCCATTCTAAGCATGTCTTTCGAATGCCACTCGACCACGGGGAGGACATGCAGACTCCACACAGAAGGCTCTCCCGCTGAGAACCTCTTGCTGTGAGGCAACAACGCTACTGCTATAGTTATAAAAAAATTGCCCTTTTTAGATCACTAAGTGCCCCTCTCACCCTCCACCCCCCCCCCCCAGTCTTCAACAGCTTCCGACGCCTATGATAGTGATAGCTTCCAGGGCAGCCAGCACACACATTCATTATAATGCCCTGGGCATCACACACAACCTGGCAGTTGATGGAGGGGAAGCCCTTGGAGTTGATGTAGACCCTACCCTGATCACTGGGTGGTGCTTTGATGCATATGTGCGTGCAGTCTATAGCAGCCACTACCTCAGGGTATTCTGCTATTTGGTGGAAGAGACGCATATCGTTGGCCAACACCTCATGGGTGTTGAGGAAATATACGTGCTCACCGGCATGTGCTGACATGCCATCCAGAAACTGGTGGAATACTCTGGATGCTGATGCCTGTGAAATCCCCATGATATCCCCAGCTGGGCTTTGGGAGGTACCTGTGGCTAGTAGTATTCCTAGGCTTACACATACCTTGGTATCCACTGGGATGGGTTCCCCTCTGTTAGTTTGGTGTGTCAGGCATGGCATGCACAGCTCAACAATTTGCTGTAGGAGGTCCCTGTCCACCCTATAGCGGTCCACGATCTCCTGCTCATGTAGCCCCTGGTAGGTTACCCTGGGTCTGTACACTCTTCTCCATCTCCTCACTGTGGGTTGCTTGACAGCATTCTCATCCTCACCAGCCTCAGCCTCTTCCAGCCCCTATCATGTTGTTGTTTTGTTTGTTAAAAGTTCCCCGCTTGTATACACCAGTGGTGTAGAGTATGGGAAAAAACAGAGGGGAAGTTGTTTGCATAGTTTATAGTAGTGTCTGGGCTGGGCTGGTCTGCTGCCTGTGTTATTGGCTGATTCTGATACATTTCACCTGCCAGCTATGCTAGTTCTCCTTGATTAACTTCCTACTACTGTTTTCCCTTCCCATTGCCTTCCTGTTTAAGCCTGGGGGTGTGCTGCACAAACACAGTGCTCAAATGTGCACAGAGCTGCTATTTCCTGGTTTACTTTTTTTTTTTGTTTAAAATGTGGTGCGCACACCTGCTTAGGCAGTGTAAAGAGTGCTAGGCAACCTCAGACACACCCCCTTGCTTAGCTGTGCTAAGCTAGGAGCAAACCTGAGCCACAGGGCTCCAATCTGCTTACAGTATGCCTGACACACACCCCTATGATGTCAGCTAACTCCTAGGCTTGCACCAAGCTTTTCCTGCCTTACACTGTTGGGGGCTGACTAGCATGCAGGGGAAATATGAGATTCACTATCATTCCCCTCAGTTGCATAGGATTGCCTGCTAATGCATAGTTACATGTCCCACACTGAGCCTCCCCCCTCAGCAACTACTATTCACTGGCCATGTTGTCTTCTGCCTGCCATTGAGTATACTGGCAGAATAGTTATTTTAGTTAGAATGCTTATTTTAGGGTTATTTTCTTATTTTCCCCCCGATCCCATTTGAGCGCCACTGCCCTACGCTTAAACAGTCAAGATCGGCTAAAAAAAATAAAAGTTGATTTTTTTTTCAAGTGTTTTCCATTCCAATGGCCTTATAGTTGGCCACTGGTATGTTTTATACATGATATCCATGCTTTAGTTTGCAAAAATGTACTCCATTACTGGCGGAGTACATTTCTGCAGATTACACTAGTCTTGCACGGCTGGTGTCCAGCTTCCTGGATCACAAATTCACCTCATTTGCACGGATTTCTCCTGCAAATGGGGAAATTTGCATACAGGGGCTGAGTCCGTGCAGGACTAGTGCAGGAGCGCTCATGCACAGCCCTAGAGTTTATTCCTGGATCACATGGCAGACATATTGCCTGCTGGAGCTCCTGCACTAATCCTGCATGCCATGCAGGGCTTGCAGAATCCAGGGGTCTATCAACTGCAGTGTGCAATAAAGTCTTAGCAGGACTAGCTATCATTCATGGCTGTAGGTGTACACAGATCTGAAGCACAACTAAACGTTAACCTCTACAGAAAAAGCTTCCTGAAAAATAGGATCAGAATTATGTAACAAAAGTATCTAGTTAATGAAAAATCTCTAAATGTTCTGAATGGTTTCAGGAAATAGCTAAAAATCTCATTTAACCAAATGAATTAGATGCTGTTCTTTTATAAACAGTGGCTAACAAATTCCCCATTTCCATTCATGAATTGCCTTATAGTTAAATTCTTCATAAGCTGTGTGAGAACTCTGCTATTTCATCATTACTGTCAGACAATTTCTTTACATATGTTGCAAATTTTACAGATATTTCCTTTGCTCTGAACTCTGAATTAACTTTGAAGCAATATTTGGACTATTATTCTTTCTCCTGCTAATGTTCCCTGCTCCCATGATGTGACTTACAGCCCTTAATCAAATGTGTTCCTATTTTCTCCACTATGTCTTTTTATAGCAACTTTTTTTTTTCCTCATCTACTGGTACAGCACCTATTTCTATCTTCTTGACCATATTACTTTACAATAACTGATTATAAGATGGTTTTCTCTTATATAACTATTTCTCTGATTCAAATGTGCAGTTGTATAATCATTATTCCTATTTACTAGTGGCAATGCGTTGCCTTTTCATGGGATGCCTGCTACTGTTTTCTCTACTAGAAGTACTTAACTAATAACACCAAACATGCGACCCTGTAGCATGCTGCTAAAATTATTGGTCATTTTTCTCAAAAATAATTTTATTTTTCCAAGCTGCATAAAGTGAGCCATACAAATGTAAATGCATGCAAGAACAGGAGAAATGAAAAAACAATAAAAAGAAACTATACGCACTATTTACAATATATTTACAAGCTTTTTTTTATTAGCACCTTTATCTTCTTGCATTACAAAGAAGTTTTTAACATCATTCAGGATATTGTTTAATTTATAATAACTAATACTATTTCTCATGTTTTCAATAGTTTTCATGAATCAGATCTCTGAATCAATATCAATTTAATAGCTCTATAATGTTCTTCCAAATTTCTTTTTTTTTTTCACAGATAGACATTTTGTCACTTTATTGTTGAATGATGCAATATTATGCTGGTAATGTACGACAGTAGCTTCTCTCTTGTATATTTTATGCATTTACTTATTTATTGCATATCTTCTCTTTTTGTGTAGATACTATATAAGTCCATATATATGTTTTGTTTTAAGCCTTATGGCCTGGGTTGTGGCTGAAAACAGTCTTTAGACTAGTTTACTTACTTAGTTAAAAAATGTAAAATAAACTTAAAAAAAATCCTGCTAGAAAAAGTAATTTCAAGCAAAAAGTGTTTGGTGTTCAGCAATATGACACCTAATGATCTAAACTATTTTCAGTGTACTAGTGGCTGGATATTAAGAACTGGGTAAATGCATCTACTAAAACTGTGTTTAGTCAAACAAGTAATGCCAAGAAGCCCTGCACATATGCTAAACAAAGTGTGGAAAATGTGAATGCATGCACTATTAAGCCTATGTGCAGGATAATTCGATGTAAACTGGATAATGAATGTAGTAACGAATGTATTAGCTACACTATAAATGATGCGGCAAATACTTTCTTTAAATATCAATAAGGAAAAAGAAAAGCAACATGGTGTACTTAAAAATGTATACCGTCATAACCAAGCTGGGGAGAAGTGACAGTATAACATATTATTATAAACAGCTACCTTTAGTTCCAGCGGAGTGTGCTGAAAATGGAAAGAACAATCTGACTCAATTTTAGATACTTCTGTGAATAATGTAGATGTTGTGGAGGAGCATTGGCTAGACTCCCTAACAAAACTAATAAAAGCCTATGGGGACTAGAATCTTCTTTTGCATATAAGAAGAAACGCTGCTCCAACTCCACAAAACGATATTTTAATAAACCAAATATAAGTGCTTTCATTTCCAATACTAATTATCAGACAAACAAATGCACTATCTCACATCCTTTAAGTACCATAAAAAGCTAAACCTCACTTCCTTAAGAGGGTGGCACCCAAGAGCAAGGCATGTTATGCAGCATCTTGTGCAACATCTCACTTCCTAAGAAAGGTGGCGCTAAAATACAAAATACAAAACATTTTGTTGCATTCATAATAAATAATATTCTAGTACATGTTAAGTACTAAAAATACCAGTACGTTTTGGTGGCCTAGGGTAAACATCCTTATTGGTGTAGTCCTTAATGTCCCTTAAGATTTTTTTCTGTTTTCTGGAAAAAGAAATCTTTTCCTGTTCGACCACTTTAACAAAAATACATTGAAAACTGTCAATATCATGCTTAAAAAGCAGGTCGTTTCTTAAATGTGTATTTAAATTCTTAATTTCTTCTTCAGTGGAGCTCAGATTTCTTAAATTCTCCTTGATAATGAGTTCCATTAGTGTACAACCCATTTTATCAAAAAAGTCCAATAGTTCAAGATGAAACCCAGACCCGAATGTAACACCATTCGGGTATTTCCAAAGGCGCAGTCCTCTAGGGACCCATTTGTTCATAATGCAATATCTCAAAAATGAGTTGTCCATTTGTAAAGATTTAAATTTTAAAACCATTTTTTTCCATTTTACTCAAGCTGGCTTTAAAAGTAAGTTCACTGTCATTGTAACAATGATGCGGGTACAAACTCTATTAATCTTGACGGTCAAGGAAATAATACTCGATATGACCATCATAATTTATCACAAGTATTTGTTTTGCAATATAATCCAGGTATTTATTTATTACATGACATGATTAAGAAACACAGGGCAGCTGTTTTTGGATAATTGGGACTTATGGTAGGCTGGGTCCTGAACCTAAATTTGTTTATAAAAATAACAAGTATTTTTGAAATCAACAAGCAACAAATGAACGGTCACACTAATGACTGTGGAATAAAAAAGGTGTGGCTTGCCAACAATGCAGGTATATCCTGGAGGTTAGTAGTTTCCCTGTTCAAGGTTGCCCATATTTGTTTACTGTTAAAGGTAAATATGATTGTAATACTAAGGGAGTTGTTTACATCAGTTTTTGTGCCACCTGTTTTGCTTTTTATATTGGCAAAACCAATGGGGCCTTACATATGAGGATTTATCAACATCATTATGCTATTAAGAGCAAAAATACAAGTAATGCACTTTAAAAACATTCCATCATGTGTCCTGGTTACAAGAAATTTGTATTTGTTATTCTGGAAAAGATGGGTATACTAGATAGAGGGGGTGACTGAGAGACCTTAGTGGAGAAAAGGGGACTGTACTGGCAAGTTTTTTTAAATGCCACTACCTCCCCCACAGGGCTTAATGAGTGCATATAGATCAAACCCATTTTAAAGATGAAAGCAAGTACTGTTTGAGTTTTATCATAAAATAATATGTACTTTTTTTAGTATATAAACGAATTAATGCAATTTTATTATTGACATTAATATTTATGTCTGCATTAGTTTTTAGTATTCATCATGCACTAAGATTTTATTTGTTATGAAGGTAACAAAATGTTTTGTATTTTGTATTTTGGCGCCACCTTTCTTAGAAAGTGAGATGTTGCACAAGATGCTGTACAACATGCTTTGCACTTGGGTGCCACCCTCTCAAGGAAGTGAGGTTTAGCTTTTTATGGTACTTAAAGGATGTGAGGTATTGTATCTGTTTGTCTGATGATGTTTCTGTACTGGAAATTAAATTGGAAATGAAACCACTTACATTTGGTTTATTAAAATACCGTTTTGTGGCTTTGGAGCAGCGTTTATTCTTTTTACAGTGTTACTTTTTGCTGTTGGGCTTGGTTACTTGGTTGTCTTTTGCATATAAGATATAGAAGTTTGGGAACCAAAAATGCTAGGGCAAAAACAGAAAAGAAAAGAAAAAAAAATTGGAAGAGAAGAGGGTGCTTATTTTGGCAGACCATTCTATCAGTGTGGGGATGGGAACTAGCAAATGAATAAAACTATAGATATGTCACTGCCCAACACAGAAAAGAATGAGGGGGAGCAAATGCCTGACACATGCATTGAAGAGTATGAACCCCAAAAAAGATCTAGGTATACTGTTAGAAAGCCGTTACGGTACAAATTGGATTGGGGAGATAGTGAGAGCAAGAGCATACATCATATTATACTGACTATTATACAATGGTAGCTCGTTAGTATTCAAAAATGTGCTTGCTGATTGATCAGCCCAACCAGAATGCCCATTGTAAAAGTGAACATATACCAACAGAAAAAAAGTTGAACTGCTGAAGTCTGACTAGACTTTCTTCTATCAGTATATGTTATGGAAGTCAAGGCACGATAGCATAAATCCTTGCTATTCTAGCAGCTTTCTAAGTTTATAAGAACACATTTACAATGAGACGTTTGTCTCCCTTGTTTAAGGCATTGCACATTTCTTGAGCTAAGAGACTGAGAGGGATATACAGAGGGAAGAAAAATACAAGGAAAATCAGGTACGTTCTGCAAAACTAAAAAAGTGTACTTGATTTTCCTTGTATTTTTGCCCTGTCTCTCTTGTACCTCTAAACTGTCTGGACAGTACAGTTGCTTGTTTTTTCTTCCTCCATTGCTTGCTTGTTTGCTTTCCAAAGCACTGATGTACTGTGTAAGCATAGGAGCATAAGTCCCATACCCATGTGTAGTACATCAACAAAAATGAATAAGGAAACTATGAGGAAGAACACCATGGCGCCATTATACAAAGACATTATTTAAGAAAAGTAAAGAATTTCATAGTATAATAGTAATAACTGACTCATGGGTTTGGGTATATTGAAGATTTACCCATGTCTGGCTTCGCCCTTGTGATTACACCACACCAACCATGAGTAAATCTTCAATATCCCACACCCACTTGCCGGTTATTGCTTAATTATGCATTTTATTCACTGAAACTGCATTATAAAATGTGTTATTGTAAATGTTGATTGCATTAAATACCATACCATGGAGCTTTTCTCCGCTGGCCATCACCGAAAAAAGGTATCTGTGCCCATTTGGATTTTCCCAGTAAACAAATGTTTCCTACCCTAAACTCTTCTTCCTGCCTACACTTACTCTTTGCTGCCTTCCTTTATACCTTTCTTAAAAATGTAAAATGGGCACCTGTCCCACAAAAAAAAGCGTCACCTCACCACCACTTATCTTCCCTTTATGTTCAGTTTCTGTATGTTACATTTTTAACTATACTATTTCCCTCTTTCCTTTCTATTTATATAATGCAGTGACTTGGCACTTTGCTGTGGTGGTCTTGTATGGGCTGCAATCACTGGCTATGTTACAGCTCTGATGCACTTGTTTGCATGAGTGAATGTGCACAGCATGTGGCACATAACCCTGTTTAGGCTTCCCCTTGGTCATGTGACTGCCTACTGCACAGCAACTTTGCCAGAACAATTTCTATCATTAAGCATATGCAGCCCTTTCCCAGGTATGGTGACACTATGACAGAACTAATGTATGTGTAATCATAAATGAGATATGCAGTGCTAAATCCTCTGTGCTATTTAGCACAATGTGGTAGTATTATGAAGCTTTCAAAAATCCCCTCACAGTATTGCCTGTCTGATAATTTCCAGTGTTTTATGATGTGACAGGTTTGGTAATGGAAGAGAAGATGAAGTAATGATTTGCATGAGGAAAAATCCAGATTAATTCAGTGCTAGCTTCTGACAGTAAAAAAAATAAAATAAAACTGGCCAAGTCCAAGTTAGTCAACAATTTCATTTCTGGTCTGAAGAATTACTTACTCTATACCACCTCTGAGATAAAATCTGTAACTCCATGCTATTTAACCCTCTGCATGCA
>NC_056728.1:1573243663-1573436163 GCF_019279795.1 Protopterus annectens | reverse complement strand
TATATATATATATATATATATATATATATTTTTATGATTAATATTAGCTATGTCCATTTGATTTAAATCTTGAATTAATCTGTCTTAATATTTGGTTTACATTTGGAATATTTCCTTTGGGTAGATTCATTGTTTATCTAACTTTTTCCTGGAGATGATGATTTATAGGAAATAAAAGCTATTTTATTTTTAATTAAAGGAAATTTGGAGAGATACGATTGTTCAAAAGGAAGTCAAGGTTAAAATCTAATGGTTGTAATAAAGCATGCAAGTTATCTAACTTTAGATATGTCATTAGGGCTTAGAATGCTGATATCATATCAGAAAAAAAACACAGAGCATCCAGAGGAAACCCACACGAACACAGGGAGGACATGCAGACTCCATACAGAAGAGACCTAGCCAATAATTGAATAGGAGGACCTCTTGCTGTGAGACGGCAACACAAACCGCTGCACCACTGCACCATCTTGTACTGTTTCTTGGCACTTGACCATAATTTGAAAGAAGTTGCCCACCTTCCCACACACATTTTTAAGTTTGTAGCTGACCACCTCCATGCTTTAGGCTTGCCATCTTTTATGATTGGTTTATTGATTATTTCTAGAGGGTCCTGTCTTTAAGATTGCTCGGCTCTACTTCAGCCCTCTAACTTACTCTCATTCCTACCCACCACCACCACTTCCTTCATTTTCTACTAATCCCTTGCTACCTAAAATTAATCAGTCACCCTCCACAACGAGAATCTTCACCAAACACTTCACTTCCTGTGTTTCAGACTTCATACCTCAAATTAGCAACTAATCAATCACACTCCCCATATACTTCTCTTTCCTTTTACTGGTTCCAGAGTGAAAAATGTACAACTGCCTAGGTTACCTAAATCCAAACTATTTATTACTCATATAACTCTCACAGCAAAAGCTAACATTATCATAAGTTCTGCCTCATCCCACACCTTAGCTATCCCTTGAAATAAAATTAGGTGTTGCCCAAACTGCTAATCTTCCCACTCTCCTGTCTTCATTAATCTTATTTCCCTCAGTTGCTTTATTTCCCCTCATCCACCCCTTACCTACAATGCAATATAGTATCTTTCTATCCATTTCTCAATACCTTATATCAGTCTATACCAATTTAACCTAGCATGACCAAGATGAACCACAAAGCTGTTCTCACCACTGCTCTATTAACTTTCCTTTCCTTTACAGCAATTCTTCAAGCTAGAGATCATTACTGCATTCTTACAAACTTCAACATATCAGCAACCTGCCCCAAAACTCACATGCTGCATATCAAATTCTAGTAAATCCACAAGCCCCCCTATCTGCAGACACAAAGTAACACATAACCCCACTTTGTTTTACCTGTCAGACTGGCTACTATTGCCAGCACTAACCTATACCTATTTCTCAGACTACACATTCCTACCATCAATTGTATTCCCAATACAATAAGTTTTTTCCAATAAAGCCCACACTAACTCACCTTATTATCTTCATGGCTTATCCTTCAATTATCTTTCCCCCTGACAGTCTAGAGGCAGGCCCCCACCTGCTACTGTACCCCCCCAAAAAATCTCCAGGCTGTATCCACCAATTGTCTACTGCCAAATCCTTAGCCTGAACCAAGCACCAGTGCACATTCAAAATTTGCCTCTCCAATAAAGACCAAGCAGAAATTATACTAAAACGACATCAGTGTCCAAGATAATAAAACTCAATAGTATTGAACAATGGATGAGTAACGATAAACTGAATGTGGGTGGAAAATATCTATAATACCAAAAGTATACCTTAATTTCTATGTTTTTCTAGATAACCACCCATGATCATGCAACTTGTGAAAAAAAAAAAAGATTAATTACCACATTATAGGCAATAGTTCCACTTTTCAGAAAAAGACCAAAATCGATCAATGCCTTTTCTCAGTAATTATAGTCTCTCACCTAAAATATTTGATAGAAGCATGTATATTTCCCCCAAGCTCCCTTTGCCCTTTTCAGGGCATAAAAACAAACATGCTTTGATTATGCAACAGTAATGGAGTCACAGTCCTGGTTGCCTTTAACCTCAATGCTTGCTCTACTAAAGGCAAAGAAATATGAACATTCCTGTCTAAAGACAACTCACATAAGTGAATTCTACCTCTAAAAGACCTAATCCAAAAACAGGAAATTACTCCTTTCCTGACTTGTTCATCACTAATATCCCCATAAGGTTATAGAAACATCATGTTTGTCCAACTTTTGAAGCCATCATCTCCCTGTGCAAGCAATGCTTTCTTTCAAAATCTCATGGTCTCCTCCTTTACTTATAGAAAGAAGACCTGCTTCTGAATCCAAAGAGTTTGGCATACTGACCAATCTCTTTAACTCAGATTGGACTTTTCTTTACCAAAATATAGACATTATCCTAAGCTACTCACTATGAAAAAATCACAATATCAGTAAGCTCCCTCTTTAATCCAACACTCTTCCCTTTTCTACTATCATAAACTCATCAAATATACCCTCTATCTCCTTCCTACCACTGCCCATCAAAACTCAGCAAATGACCCTTCCAGGACCATTAACAAAGCAACCTCATTTCCAGCTCCAGCTCTAGGAACACACCCAACTCACACTCCTCCAATATTTCACTCTCTACCATTTGCCCCTATATTTAAATTTAGAGACATCTCAGTCAAAGCTGTATAAAACTTTAGAACTGTTTAGGGCTCCCTTGGTAGGATTTCCAAATATAAAACAGAATTAGCATTCAGATTTCTTTTTGCATTCCTTCCTTATCTTAGTTTGGCCACCCTATTTACAAGTGAGTAGTTTTCCTCTCCATTCAGACATCAAACTTTTGACTAACAGATTCCAGCACACATTTGCCCATCCAGTTACACGAGGTCCTATTTGTCCAGTATAGATCATGTGACTGTCTAGTACTTCCATATGCAGGTAATAGTATACTACAGTTATGAGGGTGAACATTCACCAGAAATGCAACTATTGCAGTATGTCCTTAAAGCACCCATACAACACTTGAATTTAATACAAGACAGATACAATTGTGTCTTTTCATTTACTATACTAATAGTAGAATTGTCTGTATTATACTTGATGCAGTTAGAAATGAAAATGTGTTCATCTACCTCGACGAGTCTGATACTTGATATATTTATAATACTGTATACTACTGATTTGATTTCTAAGACTGCAGAAGATCTGTATGGATCAGTTTATTTGCCTGGTTAACAAATTAATGCATACATTAATAATCATAAAAGGCATCATAAATAAGGATTTAGCATTGACATTATAAGCATCCATTTCCATTATTAACAATTACAGAATGTACAAACTGCATCTTTGCACAATGTTATTAGGCAGCAGATGTGGCCAGAAACTGTAGTATAACTGGAGAGCACAATACAGTCCTTATCTGGTAGATCCACACTAGTTACAGCTGCTTGTTATAACGTTATGATGTAGTCAGCAGCAAGAGGATGTGGGAGGATGATTGATTTTAATTACATTTGCTAGCGATAATTTATCTCTTAACCAGTATCTGCTATACTTATAACTAACAGCATCTGCTATCACTATTAACTCTTCAAAAATTGGAGATCATTTCTAAGCAGAAATCAGATAAAATATGAGTTATTTAAATGTGGTCTGACAAATATTTTGCCCTTGGTAACCATCTGCTGATATACTGTAGTATCAAAGCTATTTATTATTTATTTATTTATTTATTTATTTATTTTTATCCTGAAGTCACCTCTGTGTAACAAAGTTTGGCCCAGCAGAATTTACAAGGCTAAAAATGATATAAGTAAATAAACAGATATACATTGCATATTCTTGAGAACAGGATGCTGTCTTTATTCTTCAAAGTCATACCATTTATTGTCTAGTTCCTGATCTGCTTCAGTATTGCCACCATCGTCACAAAGTACCCCTTCACGAGATGTCAGGGAACCTCTTTACTGATGCAAGACATCAAAACAGAGAATCCTGCTTGCAGTGCATTGATTGGGTAATGTTTATTACCCTGCCTATTTACATGAACATTAAGAATAATATTTGACTCTGTTCATGCATTAGTCCAGGCTAAGTCTTTCTATAGTTTTCTTAAAGTCATCTAAGCAAGCAATAATGCCCAACAGGGTGTGTGTTGTTGTGGAAATAACACCCTCCCAGGGGTGTTCTGAGGCTCGACGCTGCAGGCAGAGAGCCTCTACACTCCTGGAAGGTGTTATTTCCACAATAACACATAACCTTGAGAGCATCATTGTGCATAAAGAATGAGCTGTCTGCAAAATTGTTTTAGTTATTTATTTATTTTCAATACAATATTTTTTGCATATTTTTGATGTAAAATAGTTCCTCCACCTAATATTTCAGACTTATGTTAATGGTGTTGGGGAAGCATTTTACATCCAAAATATAACACAAAAAATATTCAGGTATTAACTTTATTTTTTGGTCCCTTACACCTAAAACATTTGTTTTCTTGCCAGTTATTGGAAATTGAAGTTACTAAATAATGACATACATTTGAGTTTAGACTATTTTATACAGAAAATTCATGCTAACACAAATTCTTTTATTTAAGCAAGTTTGTAATTTTATAAGAGCTATAATTAAAGTCTGTTCCAATTTTTGACCCTTTGTTAGGTCCTTATTTTAGGCTTTATCCAGATTTCCTCAGCTGAAGTGCCCAGAGGTATGCAAACCTCCTTACTGCTGCTGCTGCTGCCAGTAGTCAATCTCACTCATTCTCACATCTCTGTTTCAGAAAATGCATGTTAACTCAAAACCTAATATTCAAGTAAAATATGTCCCTTCTTTATTTTAGGTTTATTCAGATATCTTGAGCTAAGAGTCAAGGGTGCATACCTCTCAACTATCCATATTTTTGCAGAATGCCCAGATTTTTGGCTCATATGTTTGGTCCCATCCTCATAAAATGTGCAGTTTTCTAGAAAATCACTACGGACTGAAGTCACTAAATAATGATAGATATTGATATTCAGACTTGATATCCTTCAGAAAATACATGCTAAATGAAACCATGTTCTTCTAGCCACTTTCTAAGTTTGTAAGAGCAATATTTAAAATCTTCCCTATTTTTGGTCCTTTGTCCTTCTGTATTTGTGACTCTGTCCAGATTTCTTGTGTTGAGTGGTTGAGGTATGGAAGAGGTACGGAGAGGGGCGGCTCATGCTATAGGACTCGCAGGACTGCAGCCCCCCCCACCCAGAAAAACAAAAAGAAAACAAAACTGTTAAACAAGAAAACAAAAAAAACGAAACTGTGAACCAAGAAAACAAATAATCACGAGTCACTGAACTCCGCTCATGCTCGGATGCACTGGGAACTCACACTGCCTTTGTCAGCAGTCCGGATACAGGAGAAGGCATTTCTGCCCCGCAGATGCCCAGGAATCTATGCGTTGATGACTGCACAGAACAGAGGAGCTCCGGACTGCTTCATCTGCAGGCAGGACCAATCAGGAGAGAGGTGAGGTGAGTTTTGAGCTCTCGTGGGGATTTCACTGTGCGGGCTCCTTGGATTTTACTGCTGCTCAACTAGACTGGATACATTTAGTGTGTGTCGCGGGATATTCTAAAACAGGTGAGGTGTGTGTGTGTGTGTGTGTGTGTGTGTGTGTGTGTGTGTGTGTGTGTGTGTGTGTGTGTGTGTGTTTGTGTGCATATGAGTGTATAAAATAGCTGATAACATATTACTGCCATTCAGATGGCTGTGGATACCATTATAAGGATGATCCTGAGCTTTTTGAAAATGATTTTACATACAAGACAATTACTAAAACTTAACAATAAGCAATAGCAGTCAACAGAGGCAGTAAAAAGTAAGATGTCTGTATTAAATTAAGCTATACGTTTATTAATAGAGCAATGGAGTCCTAATGTATTTATATGAATACAGTAGTTGTAAAATAACTGCAATATGTTATTGTAGTAGCTAGTAATAATTTATTGCAGTAGTTCATTGAAGAAATCTGTTATTTTGAAGACAGTTCAATTTATGGCAATTAAAAGAACATAATATAGGAATCAGTGTAGCCATTTATTGTAGCAGCTTAAACATGCAAAATATTATAAATAAAAGCCTGAATATTTATAACTGTTAACAAAATCAAAGTACAGTTATGAAAATATGTATGGAAATATTTTAATTTGATATTTTCCCTTCATCATCTTAATAATATGAGTTTTTTTAAATTCCTGAAGAATGAGAAGACACTACAATTAATTATAAGGACACCACCACATACTGAGTGGCACTGCCCATCTCTGTGGTTTCTTTTCTCTCTACTAACTAGACTTTATCAAATGCTCATTGTTATCCAAACAACCCCATAGACAGCCTTGTTTCCAAGTACCAGCTTGACAATAATTAGTATTAGCCTGTTATTACATTCTGTAGGCAATGTTGTATGATATGTAACAAGTAAACAAACAAACCACCAAGACACAAATTAGCATTAATTTTCTGCCTAGCGTTCTTTTCTTTATGTGTACCATTTTTATGTCATGTTATCAATGCATTAGCTAGGACAAAATAAAATGGGCACCAAGATTATATGATTAATATTGACAAATCAATGTGCATTTCTTTTGAAAGTGTTTGTTGTAGGCACTGGCTGCCCTTACATGGTATTATTAATCTCTGAGTAATTAGAGCCCCTGGCTTCAAATATCTGTCTCTACTGTAAAGCCCTGAAGGGTAAAAACAGTCTCCTTGTAACTGTTACTGTGAATTTGAACAACCTATCCCTTAGGAATACCTTTGACTATATACTTTCCTTTGCAAGAATTTGTAAATAATGCAGTTACAGCAAGACTGGTTCAGATGTATGAACTGATATAGAGATGTCTCTACCCTTGACAACACATATACTCAAGAAGGCAATATATAGCTTGTTGCAATTGACTAGAATTTTATTTATTTATTTAAAAAGAAAAGCTGTTTATAAAGTATTTCATTTTGTATAGCTGCAGTATACACGGATCCTGCTGCTTAAGGTACCAGGTCATTTGTCATTGCTGTTTGGAATTATAACTTCTTTACATGGCACTCAAAGTGCAAACTTCCTCAGTGATAGTAAAGTCTGGTAGCACCAATGCATTTGGCAGCAGGCAAGGATCAGATATATAATCTGTTCCTTTTCCTTGTACTTAGCAGATATGCTAGAGATCTTCCTTTTCTCCACTACCTGACCACCCTTCCACAAGGATTACTTTCTGCCCTAACATTCTTCAGGTTCCTTACTCTTTTCTAATGCTCTGCCTGTTTCCATGCCTTTGCCACCATTTGTGTGACTTATTCCCTCCACAAAATGGCAGTTTTGGAAGAAAACGTGGAGGGTTTACAATTTTATATAACTGTAATGATCAGAGTTATAGACTACTTTTATTTCAGAAATGCATGTAGAAAACTCTTATTTTGTTAGCTGCCCAAGTTAACAGTGTTAATATTAAAAAGGTGACCCCTCTTTGACAGGTTCTCAGCTGTATTGTGTGGCAATTTAATATTTTTGCATCACATTTTTGGTCTGTTTTTCATAAAATTGTGGCTTTCTGGCAAATTAGTGGCAAGTCATTAAAGACTGAAGTTAGAAAATAATGGCAGACATTTGAGTTTCAGATTTTATACCCTTCAGAAAATTCATACTAATGCAAAATCTACTACTGTTCTATTATCTTTCTAAGTTTATAAGAGCAATATTTAAAAATTGTCCTTATTTTTGGGCCTGTGTCCCACTTCTAGTTTTATATATGGCTTTGTCCAGATTTTTTGCTCTGAAGTTGAGAGGTATGAGTGTCAGAGCCATCACCGTCAGCCAGAGACATTTTAAATTGTGACATACTTGTTGCACACCACTCCCCATTGCAGTGGCTCTGGATGTGTCCAAGGAAGGCAAGGAGCAGTTATGCAGTGTAAGTGTGCAGAGTATTCCCCCATCCAAGGTAGACCAGAAGTATAATTGTGGCTTTTCATCTGTCCTTGATTTTGCAGAATGTTCTGGTTTTCTGTCATATTTTTATACAGTTGATTTATGCTTCTTATTATTCAGGAAATACATGCTGTTGCAGTGCCCTGTTGCTCTCTGTTTAAGTAGCAATGATTTAATGACCATCAGGTAAGCTTGTCAAAGATTGTAAGATGCAAGTAAGCTTTAATAAGCATACTGTTAAATAATTACCAGCATTGAAAGCCTTTTCGTTGTTGCCATGCAGAGAATATTTACATAACTAGATAATGTATAAGCCTTGGGTATTGAAATGCAAATGACAGTATTTGTAATAAAGGACAGGATTACAGTATTTTCAGAAGCTCATTACATTTGTTGGAGACTTGCAGTCATCTTTTGTTGGAGACTTGCAGTCATCTTTGCAGGCTTTACCTGTAAACTAAACAGAATGCCAATCTATCGTGTGTGGTCAATAACTTGTGCAGGAATCCTTTAAGCAATTTATCTTGAGCTTGTTTTTTGTTTGCTGTTCATTTTTTTACTTTGATCATGTCTTCCCCATGAAACAAGTAGATAGTTGTCAGGCAACAGGTCTTTTTTGGATAAGAAACATTTTTACAAGTGGGGGTATCACAGAGATTGCTACTTTCAGCATGTTACTTGGTCATTTTATAAAGCTGAATATAAATTATAATTAGAACTGCAGTGCAAGGAGTAGTGGCTTGAGATGAGTGCTGCCTGTTTTTTTTATACTTGATTTTGACTGGCATTCCAGTAATGTATTTAAAAAGTAATTTATTTTTTCATGCCTCACAACCTGTGTTTCCATCTAGATATTAAGTAAGTTGTCATGTAGCCAATGCATTGAAACATTTTTTTCTTCTACACTTCATTTTGTCCTGATTGGACTTTTGTAATGAATGTTTGGCACCCAGGGCAGTGTATTTAATTAAAGTTCCAGTTGTTCTGGTTTTGAGCATAGCCCCACCCCTTTCTAGTTGGACACACCCCTTCACATTGGCTCCACCCATTCAGCTGTCTCCTGCAGCCCCCCCTTTAATTTGAAGTCACCAGCTGCCACTGGGTATGGAAACCTCTTAACTGACACTTGTGTTGCCAAAGATCACTCTCACTCTGAACTCTTCACTCTCTCTCCCTCTCTCTCTCTTTCTCTCTCTCTCACATGCGCACACACACACACACACACACACACACACACACACACACACACACACACACACACACAGAAAACAGATAAATAAATGGGTTGTTTAAATGTGGTCTGACATACTCAGTAGATCCTGTGTTTGGTGCCATTCAACTGATCCTATGTTTGATACACTCAGATGATCCTTTGTAGCACACACTGCAGCATCCCCATACTATCATCCTCCCTGGAAGATCCGACCACAAAGTGGTCACTTTCAAAGTCACCATCTCCCCCAACCCCCTTTAGCTAGGATCAGACATAAAAACTTCTGCAAAGCTGATTCCTCCTGAGTGATGGTATAAAGAGCTTCACAGCCTCTCCCCCTCTGTAGGAACTGGCACCAATATCCAAAACTACACCAAAGCACTATATGAGCATTTATATAGATGCATGGAATCAGTCATACCCAACAGGACTAAATCATCCTCTGCAATGAAGAGTAAACCTGCCTGTTGGACATCTGCAATAAATAAATTCTATAATAAAAGGAAAGAAATTGCTGTCCAAGACCAAGAAGGAGCAGGTGCCCAATTGGAAGCAATGTCTCATTAGCCTGAACAAGCAAATAAGAGCACTAATGAAATCCTCCAAAGCAAACTTTGAGTCCAAATTGGCCACATCTACTAGAGACAATCATTAGGCCTTCTTCACATATGTTCGCAACCACACAGGGAGCACCCAGATCTGTTCAGAACTAGTGGTCAAGGACACCACATACATACAAATGCCATAGATATAGCAAACTTGCTGGCTGACAGATTCAGAGAAAACATTGCCCCTCTGTCCCCCATCAGTAAATCAGGACACCCCCAGTACCTGCCCCCTTCCCCTTATATCTATGGAAGAGGTCATCATTACTCTCTCAAAGGCAAAAAATACCACCTCCATGGGACCGGTAACATCCCAGGCTGCATCCTACATGAATTCAGGCAGGAACTTGCAGCACCACTCGGCACCCTATTCAACAAAAGCCTGAGTACTGGCTTCATCCCAGCTGAGTGGAAGATAGCCACTGTCATCACTTTACACAACGATGGAGCATCCACCGATCCGGGAAATTATAGACCCATCAGCCTAACTAGCCTGATCTAGAAAGGCCATGGAATCGATTATCGTGGACCTCATCAACGAGGACATTGGCAACCTCCAAACACTTGATCCCACACAGTTTGGCTTTGTCAAGGGGAGGTCATGTCTGCTAAATTTTGTCGACTTCTTTGAGATAGTTACCAAAGCCATGGATGAGGGGAAGGCGGTGCACACCACCTGCCTTCACCTGGCCAAAGCCTTTGACACTATTCAACACTCGGGTATAATAGATAAACTCTCTCAACTAGGCATCAAGCCATATGTTACCAGATGGGTAGCAAACTGGCTCACTGATAGAACCCACGTAGTCAAAATAGGGGAAGCCACTTCAAGCAGTACACCTGTAACAAGCGGTGTACCCCAAGGTTTGGTCTTGGGGCCTCCATTATTTGTGATATACTTTTCTGAGGTGCAGGGCAAAACCAGTGGGCTATGGCTGACCAAGTTTGCAGATGACTACAAGCTAGGTGCTGTCATCAATTCCCCTAGTGATGTGGACATCCTCCAAGAGGGTCTCACTCAGACAGATGACTGGTGGCAGAAACATTGCCTCAAGCTAAATACCAAAAAAATGCATCACCATCCCTTTTAGGGAGATTGATGTCCCCACAAATGATCACATTAATAACAATGTCCTAAGCATTCAATCAGTCATGAGCGATTTGGGCACCGAGGTCGATGGCAACCTGACTTTTGACCACCATGTTGCTTCTGTTGTATGGAAAGCCTTCTACATGGCTCACCTCATAAGTAAGAGTGTCTCATCCAGGGACAAGGAGATCATAACATCCCTGTATTCTTCCCTTATAAGGCCCATTATTGAGTACAATGCCCCTTTCGACATGTACCTCACAAAGCACATGCAGCAGCTGGAGAGACCACAGAGGTTCCTCACCAGGAAAATCCAGGGCCTCAAACATCTACCATATACAGACAGGCTAAAAGCCGTATCTCTCTACTTGGTTTCATACAGACTCCTCAGAGGTGGCCTCTGTCTGGCATACCAGACATTCACGGACCCGACCTTGATGGGAGTGCTGCATATCCGCAAGTTAAGTTCCACTCAAGTAACCTGCATGCGCAGCCTCAACCTGGTCTGTGACATCAACAAAACTTGTTGGCAGGACAGATTTGTGTCCCAGAGACTCCCCCATCTATGGAACAGACTCCTTCTCCACATCAAGCAGAGTACCTCTTTACCCCTTTTTAAGCACAGCCTGGATAACTAGATGAGAAACAAAAAATATACCCCTGGGATTCCATCCATGTCCCTGCTGGACAGGGGCATCAGGTGCTGATTTGTCTAAACATGGACTAAACTCTTGGCTAAGCTTATAAGGGCATCAGGGCCAATAGCCTAGTAACCTCCTATGATTCTATGTTATACTCAGCTGATCTTGTATTTCATGCACTCAGCTGATCCTGTGTTTGGTACAGCCAGCTGATCTTGTGTTTGGTACAGCCAGATGTTCCTGTATTTGGTGCACTCAGCTGAACATGTGTTTAGTAGGTGCACTAAGTTTGACCCTTGACCTATCATTAATACTTCCTAGTCACCCAGCAGTTTCTCTGTGGAACACCAGTTGTGCTGCCTATGGGATAAGAGTCATAAGGCAGTGTTAAACCAGGTTACAATGAACTAATTAGTTGAAACCAGTGACATGAACTAATTAAAGAATGGTTATTCACTGGCTAACTTTGTATATGGTAAAGTAAATAGTTAGCATCAATAAACCTGTCTAGACTACGAGTTATACAGTGTAGGGTGACAGCAGTGACCATGGTGCAATATTCTTTTGAGTATCTATGGACCTGCAGAATGACATATCATTTATACAATGAAACTGATATGGGGATGTTTTTTGACACTGAATTACTCATGTGTAAAGAGTGACTATTCCTAATCAAGTAGTAGTTATTGATATGTTGTAATAGAGCGCATTATCACTAAACTTTTTCTTTGACAAAACAATTAGGTTAACTCAATAACTCTGCTTCACCACTCAGTATTGCACAAAGGAAGAAGAACAGATAGCTGGCAGTGCATATGTCACTTGACATCATTGTGATTTCATCATCATTGTTCACTTGAAATGATTGCTTTGGCAATGCATATGTCACATGACATCACTTTGGATTTGCTGGTCATGGGGTACTTAAAATGATTGTATTATTTATTTATTTATTTATTTATTTTATCATTTGTTGACCGGGAAAGTCCAACTAGGTTCCACAGAGTCTGTTTTCAGCGGAGGCCCGGGGAGAAATGCTCCAGATGCATGTCTTTGGAATTTAATATTAGGACAGTATATACACATGGCATCATTGTTGATTTGCTGGTCATGATTTACTTGAAATGATTGGCTTCACCACACAAAAATTTCATAATGGAAATAGAACAGACAACCTGCAGTGCACATGCCACACAACATTCAACTGGATTTGTGTGCCATGATGAACTTGAAATGATTCCTTTGGCAGTGCATACGTCACATGACATCACTGTACATTTTCTGGTCATGGTACACTTGAAATGATTGCATTAGAGGGGCAAAGGTCACATGACATCATTTTGAATTTACTGGTCATGGTGCACTTTAAATGATGGCATTCTGAGGATATATGTCATATGACATCATTGTGGATTTGCTGTTGGTGCACATGAATGATTGCTTTGGCAGTGCATATAATGCATAACATCATTGTGGATTTGCTGGTCATGGTGACCTTGAAAGGATTGCATTGGCATAGCATATTTCACATGACATCCCTGTGGATTTGCTGGTCATGGTGCAGTTGAAATGATTGCTGTGGCAGTGTTTTTCTCACACAACATCGCTATGGATTTGCTGGTCATAGTACTCTTGAAATTATTGGCTTCACCACATAATAATTTCAGAATGGAAGTGGAGCTGACAGCTTGCACGTCACAAGACATCCCTCTGGATTTGCGGGCCATGGTGATCTTGAAATGATTACTCAAACAGGCATTTCAGTGGATCCACACCATAAGCTCCATGCAAAAGTGCTTAACTTTTTATTTTTTGTCAATAAATCGAGTGTTTTCGGACTTTGGTTGACCTGATTTCTTTGAAGGGTATGGAGCTTATGGTGTGGATCCACTGAAGTGCCTGTTTGAGTTTTTATGAGTCTTGTGTGCAGGCACATTTATCCACGTTCTATTGGTATATTAATCTTGAGACGATCGCTTAGGCAGTGCATAAGTCACATGACACCATTGTGTATTTGCTGATCATTGCTTTAGCAGTGCATATAATACATCGCATTCTTGTCAATTTGCTCATCATGAAGTACTTTAAATGATTCCTGTGGCAGTGCATTTTGCAAATATGTAGTGATTGTACACTGGAAATGATTGCTTTGGCAGTGCATATGTCAAATGGCATCACTGTGGTTTTGCTGCTCATGGTGCACTTAAAATCATGACTTTTGCAGTGCATATATCACATGACATCACTGTCTATTTGCTGGTCATTGAGCATTGAAATGAATGCATTAGGAAGGCATACATCACATGATGTCACTGTGGATTTCCGGGTCATGCTGCACTTGAAATGATTGGCTTGGCAGTCCATATAATAGAATGACATCACTGTAGATTTCCTGGTCATGCTGCACTTGAAATGATTGCTTTAGCAGAGCATATATCACATGATACCACTGTGAATTACCTGGTCGTGGTGCATTTGAAATGATTGCTTGGCAGTGCATATGTAACATGATATCATTCTGGATTTGCTGGCCATGGTGCACTTGGAATGATTGCATTGGGAGTAAGTAGTTCAGGCGCCATCATCACGAGGTTGGCTGATCATGGTGCACCTGATATGACTGCAATCGGAGGGCATCATATCTCTCCACCATACCAAATTCCTCAGTATTTAATGGTTTTGAGGACAAAATAATGGGGTGTCACAAATTTCCGAGCAGCCCCTTCAATTTCTGAATTTCCTGGGATTTTTTTTTTTTTTTTTTCATTTTTTTTTTTTTCTTAGATGTTGTTGCTGATGTCATCACATGCAGGGGCATGCATGATAACATCAGCTTCGTGAGGCAGACTGCCAGCCAGTCAGAATTCATCTGAGGGCTGGGATGAATGTCTGTAGCGTGTTTGCCACAGTCTACATACATTTGTACGTTGATTCATGGTTGAATGTTGGATATATTGGGACTCTGGGCAGGATTTTTTAACTTTTTCTAGTCTGCCATCCAAGACCAAATTGACCAAGTGCAGCACCAACCAGCAGCCAGTCAAGCAGCGATTAGATTAGTCCACTCTCCTGACCTGTCCGTGGTGTCCACCAATTCAGTGTCTTCTTGAATTTGATTCTTCAGTGAATTTTTACTATCTTGCACTCCCAGTCTCCCATCAGGAATCCAGACCTAGACCCAACCAAGAGGAATCAGGATGATAAGTCACAGGTAAAAGAAAAAAAAAACACAACCGCAACTAGATTATAGCAAGCTGACTGTCAGGATTTTTGCAAAATGTCCAGATTTATGACTCATATATTTGGTCTGTGGACTGTTTTCTGGCAAATGACAAATCACTGAAGGCAGATCTTTGCATTTGTGTATTTTTGTTGTTTTTGTAGTTCTGCTAATCCACTTAGATTAATTAGTATTTTTTTTACAATCTTCCTATAAGTTGAACTCATTATTATAAGTAAGTAAATAGTAGGGTAAGGTACGTAATGTATATTTTCAATTTTTCATATGCAGTCGGAGGGCACTTGCAGTTCCATGTTGATTATCAATGACAGGTCCTGGCTAGGTCATATGCTGTTGCACTTTTTTTTTTTTTGGGGGGGGGGCTCCTAATGTCATGTGAGTTGGTTATGGTTAATGTGCCTTAACCTGAATAAATGTTAGTCTTAGATTTGACAAGAAAAAGGAAGTAAGTTCAAGTAACAATTGTTGATTGTTGTTATAGCCGTTAAGGGTGCAGACATGTTTAGCTAAAAGATACATTGCACAATTCAGGCCATTTTAGGCATTCACATAAACTCAGGAAAGTTATACCAAGAAGTGACAAAAATCAGCACCTTTCCTCAGTGGACTTGTTTTTTTAAATGACAATGTATGCTTGTTTATAAACCAGTTAATTTCTATTTTCTAGTCTTTGTTGCCCCTTGGAAATCTTTCATTAAAAGAAGGCTATAATTGGTCTGTTGGGTTTAATAAAATATTGTTGCATGTTTGCTGTGGGCATAAGACAGTGCTGCAATGTACTTCACAAAGGTGGCAAAACAATATGGCATTATCATGCATTTCTGATACATGGAAAACAATGCAGCATTTATTCATGCTATGCCAAATCTGTTATTCTGTCAACATTCTACATTTGGAATAGCAATGTTTAAAAAGTGTCACTATTTTTATGCCTTTGTTTTGTCCACCCATTATTTGTGGCTTTGTCCAGATTTTTTTGCTGTAAGAGATTGAGAAGAATGGATGGATTTTATGGCCAGGGGGTTTTAACAGTAGAAGTAAGGTAACAGTTACATAGTCTGGGGAGTAGTGGACTCAGTAAGTTGTGACCAAATTCCCATAATCTGACTAGGAACCTGCCCAGACTGGTCTGTTAGGGGAAAGAATGAATAATGTACTCAAAATCTTTCATCAGTGCTAATTGATAAACCACCTTAATCTGAAGGTACCACAGTGAACGCTGAGGTAGTACAGCATATTTCTGCATTAGATTCTGCAGATTAAGTATTTACTGAAGCAGAATGCGCAGGCAAATTTGCAGAGCCTTATGAAAGCAGTTTGGCCCTGCTGCATATGAAATATGAGTCTGGGGACTAGGTCGATCATGAGTAAGTACGCTGTGCAGAGTGAATGGTCCTGAAGTTAACAGTAGGCATATCACAGTGGTCTTGATGAGACATGAAGGTGTTTTTATGTCTGGGCAGTGGAATTCTGCAAACTTCAGATGTTAATATAAACAAGTTTGGATGTTACTATTAATACAATTTTTGTTCTGGCTATGTTTTGTGTTATTTAATAGTATTAAAGCAATTAATTTTCCCTTTATAAAAGGAAAATTGTATTTTAGTTTGCACAAGTTCAACATTTGATACAAGTTTAAATATTAATATAAATAAAACACCATTGTTCTCTTTGTGTTTAATATTTTTGTCTGTTTTTCAATTTGCCTTTAAAAGTTGGTTTACCACAATTCCATTGGAGTGGGCAGGATTACGTAATTATGTATGTAAATGTTATGTTAATCAGCGTACAGATTTTTTGCCAGTTGTACCTATTTTTCATGGGCCTTTGTCCAGATTTTTTATGATTCAGGTTGAGAGATATGGACGGCATACATCACATGACATTGCTTTGCATTTGCTAGTCATTGTATACTTGCAATGATGCATTGGCAAGGCATATGTCACATGGAATCATTGTGGATTTGCTGTTCATGGTGCACATTAAATGACTGCTTTGGCAGTGGATATAATACATGACATCATTTTGGATTTGCTGGTCATGGTGAACATAAAATGATTGCTTTGGCAGTACATTTTGGATTTGCTGCTCACAATGCACTTCAAATGCTTGCTTTGGCACTGTATACATCACATGACATCACTGTGGATTTCCTGGTCATGGTGCACTTGAAATGATTGTATTGGCAGTGCATATGTCACATGATATAATCATAGATTTTTTTGTTCATATTCCACTGAATGATTGCTTTAGCAGTGCATATCTCACATGATATAATTGTAGATTTGCTGGTCATGCTGCACTTGAAATGATTGCATTGGAAGGGGCATATGTCACATGACATCATTGTGGATTTGCTGGCCATGGTGCACTTGAAAGGATTGCTTGGCAGTGTGTATAATACATGACATCATTGTGGATTTCCTGCCCATGGTGCACTTGAAATAATTGCTGTAGCAGTGTTTTTGTAACATGACATTACTATGGCTTTACTAGTTATCGTACACTGAAAATTACTGGATTCACCACCCAAAAATTTCATAATGGAGGTAGAACAAACAGCTTACAGTGCATATGTCACATGACATCCCTGTGGATTTTTTTCTGTTTGTGGGGCACTTGAAATTTTGGTTGGCTGTGGAAATGTCATATGACATCACTGTAGATGTGCTGGTCATGGTGCATTTGAATTTTTTGCATTGGGAGGGCATATGTCACATGACATCATTTTGGATTTTCTGGTTCAGGTGCACTTGAAATTACTGCTTTGGAAGTACATACCTCAGATGATATTACTGTCATTATGCTAGTCATGGTGTGCTTGAAATCATTGTTTTGGCAGTGTATATGTCACATGACATCTTTGTGGATTTATTATTAATGGTGCACTTGAAATCATTGCTTTGGCAGTACATTTCGGATTTGCTGGTCATGGTGCACTTGAAATGATTCCTTCAGTAGTGCATATAATACAATGACATCACTGTATATTTGCTGGTCATAGTGCTCATGAAATGATTGCTTTGGCAGTGTATAAGTCACATAACAACACTGTGGATTTCACAGTCATAGTGCCCTTCAAATTATTGCATTGGCAGAGCATACATCACATGATATCACAGTGATTACCTGGTCATGGGGCACTTGAAATGATGGCTTTGGCAGTCCATTTGTCACATGACATCATTGTGGATTTCCTGGTCATGGTGCATGTGAAATGACTGGCTTCACCAAAAAATAATTACACAATAGAAAAAGAACAGACAGGCTGCAGTGCACATGTCACGTGATATCACTGTGGATTTGCACATCATAAAGCACCTGAAATGGTTGTTTGGCAGTGCATATCTCACATGACATCCCTGTAGATTTCATCATTATGGTGCACTTGAAATGATTGCTTTGTCAATGCATATGCCATGTGATATCACTGTGGATTTGCAGTCATTTTGCACTCAAAATGATTGCTGTAGCAGCATTTTTGTCATGTGACATCACTCTGGATTTTCTTGTCATGCAGTAGTTGAAATGACTGGCTTTATCGCAAAATAACTGCAGATTGGAAGATGAGCAGATGGTCTGTAATGCATATGTCATATGACATCACTTTGGATTTGCTCGTCATGGTGCACATGAAATGCTTGCTTAGGCAGAGCATATCTCACATGACATCACTTTGGATTTGCTGGTCATGGTGCACCTGAAATGATTGTTTTTAAGTGCATGAGTCACATGACATCACGATGATTTTGCTGGTCAAAGTGGATCTGAAATTTTTACTTTGGCAATCCATATCTCACATTACCTCAGTGGGGATTTGCTGGTCATGGTGCACTTGAAATGATTGCTTTTTTAGTTCATATGTCACAAGACATCACAATGTATTTGACAGCAATCGTGCTTTCAAATGATTGCTTTGGTAGTGCATATGTCAGAGGACATCATTGTGGATTAGCTGGTCATGGTGAATTTGAAATGATTGTTTTGCCAGTGCATATGTAACATGATATTATTCTGTATTTGCTGGTCATGGTGTACTTGAAATGATTGCTTTGGGAGTGCATAGGTTGCATACAATTATTGTGGGTTGGCTGGTCATGGTGCCCCTCAGTCATATCATTGCAATAGGAGGGCATACATCACATGACATCGCTGTGCATTTGCTGGTCATGTTGCACTTAGAATGATTGCATTGACAGAGCACACCACATGGCTTTATTGTGCATTTGCTGGTCATGGAGCACTTGAAATGATTGCTTTGGCAGTGTATATGTCAAATGACATCACTGTATTTTTGCTGGTCATGCAGTTAAAATCACTACTTTAGCAGTACACATGTCACATGACATCTTTGTGGATTTACTAATAATGGTGCACTTTGAGTGATTGATTTGGCAGTGCAAATTTGATTTCCTGGTCATGGTGCACTTCAAATGATTGCTTTTGATGTACATACCTCAGATGATATCACTGTCATTTTGCTAGCCATGGTGCACTTGAAATCATTGCTTTGGCAGTGCATATGCCACATGACATCTTTGTGGATTTGCTACAAATGGTGCACTTGAAATGATTGCTTTGGCAGTGCATTTTGGATTTGCTGGTCATGGTGCACTTGAGATGATTCCTTCAGCAGTACATATAATACAATGACACCACTGTGCATTTGCTGGTCATGGTGCACATTAAATGATTGCTGTGGCAGTGTGTATGCCAAATGACAACACTGTGGATTTCCCAGTCATGGTGCACTTCAAATTATTGCTTTGGCAGAGCATACATCACATGGTATCACAGTGATTACCTGGTCATGGGACACATGAAATGATGGCTTTGGCAGTGCATATGTCACACGACATCATTGTGGATTTGCTGGTCATGGTGCATTTGAAATGGCTGGCTTCCCCATATAATAATACCACAATAGAAAAAGGACAGACAGACTGCAGTGCACATGTCACATGATATCACTGTGGATTTGTATATCATAGTTCTCCTGAAATAATTGCTTTGCCAATGTATATGCCATGTGACATGATTTTGGATTTGCTGGTCATTTTGTGCTTGAAATGATTGCGGTGGCAGTATTTTTGTCACATGACATCACTCTGGATTTGCTTGTCATGCTGCAGTTGAAATGACTGGCTTCATCACATAATAATTGCAGAATGGCAGAAGAGCAGATGGCCTGTAGTGCGTATGTCACATGACATTATTGTAGATTTCATGGTCATGGTGCACATGGAATGATTGCCTTTCAGTGCATAAGTCACATGACATCACTATGATTTGCTGGTCAAAGTGTACCTGATATTTTTGCTTTAGCAGAGCATATATCACAATACCACACTGGGATATGCTGGTTATGGTGAACTTGAAATGATTGCTTTGGCATTTCATATGTCACATGACATCACTGTATATTTGATTGCAATTGTGCATTCAAATGATTGCTTTGGTAGTGCACATGACATCACTGTGCATTTGCTGGTCATGTTGCACAGTAAATGATTGCTTTGGCAGTCCATGTTGGATTTACTGCTCATGCTGCACTTTAAAGGATTGCTTTGGCACTGTATATGTCACATGACATCTGTGTTGATTTCCTGGTCATAGTGTACTTGAAATGATTGTACTGGCAGTGCATACATCACATGACATAATCATGAATTTGCTGGTCATAGTCGACGTGAATTGATTGCTTTGCCAGGGTGTATGTCACATGATATAATTGTGCTTTTACTGGGCTTTATATCGCATTATCAAAAACACAAGAAGTTGAATACCTCTTAATCGAACCCTATTTGCCGAACGTGAATTCGTCGAATGATCGCTACTTTGAAAATCTTTTCCACGGAAAGTAACACATTGGCCAACCTACCAACTGCAATAAAAACAAGCACCCTGGTGGGGAGCTATGCCTCACACCCCCACAAAGTGGGGGACTGTCCCCCCCCCACACTATGTATAACAAAACATACAAACTCCAAGACTGCACCACAGTGGGGAAAAGGGAAAATTCCTGGTAATGGCCCACTGGTTACTTAACTTGGGAAACAGTTTGTGGAAATGATCATTTGAGAGATTCATAGTTCAACAAATAGTAGTCGATGAAGAGATATTCAGCCTTTTATGGTTTCAACAATGTGATATAGATCCAGGTCTGCTGATCACTGAGAACTTGAAATTATTGCTTTGGCAGTAGATATCTCACATGGCATCACTGTGCAATCACTGAAAACTTGAAATCATTGCTTTGGCAGTAGATATCTCACATGACATCACTGTGCTTTTGCTGGTCATGGTGCAATTGAAATGGTTGTATTGGGAGGGTAAATATTACATGACATCATTGTGGATTTGCTGGTTGTGGTGAACTTGAAATGATTGCTTTGCCAGTGCATATAATGCATGACATCATTCTGGGTTTGCTGGTCATTGTGCCATTGAAAGGATTGCATTGGCATTGCATATTTGACATGACATCCCTGTGGATTTGCTGTTCATGGTGCACTTGAAATGATTGGCTTCACCATGTAATAACTGCAGAATGGAAGTGGAGCAGACAGACTACAGTGCACATGTCACATGACATCCCTCTGGATTTGTGGGTCCGGTGATCTTGAAATGATTGTTTTGGCATTGCATAAGTCACATGACACAATTGTGGATTTGCTGATCATGGTGCATTTGAAATGATTGCTTTGGCAGTCCATATAATACATGGCATCCTTGTAGATTTGCTCATCATGGTGCACTTGAAATGATTCCTGTGGCAGTGTATTTTGCTAATTGGTGGTGATGGTACACTGGAAATGATTACTTTGGCAGTGCATATATCACATGACATCACTGTCTATTTGATGGTCATTGGGCATTGTGTTAGGAGGGCATACATCACATGATATCACTGTGGACATCTAGGTCATCATGCACTTGAAATGACTGTTTTATCAGTGCATAAGTCATGTGACATCTTTCTGGATTTGCTCCTAATGCTGCACTTGAACTAATTGCTTTGGCAGTGCCTTTTGAATTTCTTGGTCATGGTGCACTTGAAATGACTCCTTTGTCAGAGCGTATAATAGAATAGCATCACTATGGACTTGCTGGTCATGCTGCATGTGAAAGGATTACTTTGGCAGTGTATATAATACATGACATGGTTATGGGTTTGCTATTCATGGTGCAATAGAAATAATTGCTATGTCAGTGTTTTTGCCACGTGACATCACTATGGATTTTCTGTTCATGGTACACTTGAAATGACTGACTTCATCACACAAAAATGTTATAATGGACATAGAACAGACAGCCTACAGTTTATCTATCCCTGTGATTTTTTCTGCTCACAGTGCACTTGAAAATTTGCTTTGGCTGTGTAAAGGCCACATGACCTCACTGTGGATTTGCTAGTCATGGTGCTTCTGAAATTATTGCATTGGAAAGGCATATGTCACATGACATCATTGTGGATTTGCTGGTCATGATGCACTTCAAAGATTATTTTGGCAGTACCTATAATGCATGACAACCTTGTAGATTTCCTAGTCATAGTGCACTTGAAATGATTGCTTGGGCAGTGCATTTTGCAATTGCTGGTGATGGTGCCCTTGAAATGATTGCTTTGGCACTGCATGTCTCATATGACATCTGTGTGGATTTCCTGGTCATAGTGTACTTGAAATTATTGCATTGGTAGTGCATACATCACATGATATAATTATAGATTTGCTAGTCATAGTCCACTTGAAATGATTGCTTTACCAGTGTATATGTCACATGATATAACTGTGGATTTGCTGAACTCTATGTCACATTATCAAAATCCCAAAAAGTAGAATACCTCTTAATCGACCCCTATTTATCAAACGTGAATTAATCAAATGATCGTTACTCTGAAAATCTTTCCCACGGTAAGTAACACATTGCCCAACCAACTGACTAAAAAAAAAAAAAAAACAGGAAAATATTAAACCCAGTCTGGTGGGCAGTATGCCCCCCCACACACACAAAGTGGGGGTCTCTTCCCCCCACACCCCCCTAACAAAATACACCAACTTTGAGATTGCACTACAGTAGGGGAAAGGGCAAATTCTTGATGATAACACTCTGGATACTTAATGTGGGAAACAGTTCGTGGAAATGATTATTCGACAGATTCAGAGTTCAACAAATAGTGGTCAATGAAGAGGTATTCAACCTTTTGTGGTTTCTAACAATCTGATATAGATCCAGATTTGCTGATCATGGAGAACTTGAAATTATTGCCTTGGCAGTGCATATGTTGAATGGCATCTCTGTGGTTTCGCTGCTCATAGTGCACTTAAAATCATTTCTTTGGCTTTGCATCTATCACATGACATCACTGTCTATTTCCTGCTCATTGGGTATTGAAATGATGGTGTTAGAAGGGCATAAATCACAAGATAGCATTGTGGATTTCCAGGTCATGGTGTACTTGAAATGACTGTTTCATCAGTGCATATGTCACATGACATCTTTGTGGGTTTGCTCTTAATGCTCCCCTTGAAATGTTTGCTTTAACAATGCTTTTTGCATGTGTTGGTCATGGTACACTTGAAATTATTTCTTTGGCAGAGCATATAATAGAATGACATTACTGTGGATTGTCATGGTACACTAGAAATGATTGGCTTAACCACACAAAAATTTCATACTGGACATAGAACAGACAGCTTACAGTTCATCTGTCACATGACATCCCTGTGGATTTTTTTCTGTTCAGGTAGAGCCTGAAATTTTGCTATGGCTGTGTAAATGTCACATGACCTCACTGTATATTTGCTAGTCATGGTGCATTTGAAATTATTGAATTGAGAAGGCATATGTCACATGACATCATTGTGGAGTTCCTGATCATGGTGCACTTCAAAGATTGATTTGACAGTATGTATAATACATGATGTTCTTGTGGATTTCCTGGTGATGGTGCACTTGAAATGCTTGCTTTGGCAGTGCATTTTGGAACTGCTGGTGATGGTGCACTTGAAATGATTGCTTTGGCAGTGCATGCTGGATTTGCAGCTCATGGTACACTTCAAATGATTGCTTTGGCATTGTATATGTCATATGACATTTGTGTGGATTTCCTGGTCATAGTGTAGTTGAAATAATTGCATTGGCAATGCATAGATCACATGATGTAATAGTGGATTTGCTGGTCATAGTCCACTTGAAAGGATTGCTTTGACAGTGTATATGTCACATGATATAACCGTGGATTTGCTGGGCTCTATATCACATTATCAAAACCACAAAACGTAGAATAACTCTTATAGGTTCATAGATTAGTACTAAGCTAACTGCCTTTGCAAGGCATTTTAAGCCTAGCCAATTATCCCTTGTGAGACTCAAACCCTTCACCTTGTGCTTGCAAGGCAAGCACCTTAACCATTAGGCCAACCTACCAACCTCTTAAGCAACCCCTATTTGTCAAATGTAAATTTGTCGAATGATTGCTACTGTGAAAATCTTTCGCACAGTAAGTAACACATTGCCCAACCAACTGACTGCAAAAAAACCCACAAGAAAATATTAAGTCCACCCTAGAGGGCGCTATACCCCACACACACCCAAAGTGGGGGTCTCTGCCTCCTACACCCCCCCAACAAAATACACCAACTCTGAGATTGCACTATAGTGGGAAGAAGGTCAAATTCCTGATGATAACCCTCTGGATACTTAATGTTAGAAACAGTTTGTGGAAATGATTATTCGACAGATTCAGAGTTCAACAAAAAGTGGTCGATGAAGAGGTATTCAACCTTTAGTGGTTTCTAACAATGTGATAAAGATCCAGATTTGCTGATCATGGAGAACTTGAAATGATTACTTTGGCAGTGCATTTGTCACATGACATCACTGTGCTTTTGCTGGTCATGGTGCACTTGGAATGGTTGCATTTGGGGGCAAATATCACATGACATCATTGTGGATTTACTGGTCATAGTGCCCTTGAAAGGATTGGAATGTCATTGCATATGTCACATCACATCCCTGTGGATGTGCTGGTTGTGGTGCATTTGAAATGATTGCTGTGGCAGTGTTTTTGTCACACAACATCACTATGGATTTGCTGGTCATAGTACACTTGAAATGATTTCCTTCACCACATAATAATTGCAAAATGGAAGTGGAGCAGACAGCCTGCAGTGCATATGTCACATAACATTCCTCAAGATTTGCTTGTCATGGTGAGCTTGAAATAATTGCATTGGCAGTGCATATAATACATCGCATCCTTGTCGATTTGCTCATCATAATGCAATTGAAATGATTCCTGTGGCAGTGTATTTTACAAATTTGTGGTGATGGTGCACTGCAAATGATTGCTTTGGAAGTACATATGTTGAGTGACATCACTGTGATTTTGCTGCTCATGGTGCACTTAAAATTATTGCTTTGCCAGTGCATATATTACATGGCATTACTGTCTATTTGCACGTCATTGGGCATTGAAATTATTCTGTTAGGACGGCATACATCACATGATATCACTGTGGATATCGAGGTCATGGTGCACTTGAAATGACTGTTTTATCAGTGCATATGTCATGTGATATCATTGTGGATTTTCTCCTAATGCTGCACTTGACATGATTGCTTTGGTAGTGCATTTTGGATTTGTTGGTCATGGTACTCTAGAAATGATTCCTTTAACAGAGCAAAGATTAGAATGGCATCACTGTGGATTTGCTGGTCATGCTGCACTTGAAAGGATTGCTTTCACAGTGTATATAATACATGACATGGCTATGGATTTGCTACTCATGGTACACTTGCAATAATTGCTATGTCAGTGTTTTTGTCACATGACATCACTATGTATTTTCTGTTCATGGTACACTCAAAATGACTGGCTTCACCACACAAAAATGTTATAATGGACATAGAACAGACAGCCTACAGTTCATCTATTCTTGTGGATTTTTTTGTTAACAGTAAACTTGAAATGTTGCTTTGGCTGTGTAAATGTCACACGACCTCACTGTGGATTTCCTGGTCATGGTGCACTTGAAATGATTGCTTTGATGCTGCATATGTCAGATGACATCTGTGTGGATTTCCTGGTCATAGTGTACTTGAAATGATTGCACTGGTAGTGCATACATCACATGATATAATCGTGGATTTGCTGGTCATAGTCCACTTGAAATGATTGCTTTGCCAGTGTATATGTTACATGATATAAATGTGGATTTGCTGGGCTCTATGTCACATTATCAAAACCACAAAAAGTAGAATACCTCTTAATCGATCCCTGTTTGTCAAACATGAATTCATCCAACAATCACTACTCTGAAAATCTTTCCCAAGGTAAGTAACACATTGCCCAACCAACTGACTGCAAAAAAAAAACTCCAGGCAAATATTAAACCCACCCTGGTGGGGGGCTGTGCCCCACACACACCCAAAGTGGGGGTCTCTGCCCCACAACCCCCCTAACAAAATACACCAACTCTGAGATTGCACTACAGTGGGGTAAAGTGCAAATTCCTGATAATAAACTTCTGGATACTTAACATGGGAAACAGTTTGTGGAAATGATTATTCGACAGATTCAGAGTTCAACAAAAAGTGATCGATGAAGAGGTATTCAACCTTTTGTGCTTTCTAACAATGTGATATAGATCCAGATTTGCTGATCATGGAGAACTCGAATGATTGCTTTGGCAGTAGATATCTCACATGACATCACTGTGCTTTTGCTGGTCATGGTGCACTGGAAATGGTTGCATTTGGGGCAAATGTCACATGACATCATTGTGGATTTACTGGTCATGGTGCATTTGAAACAATTGCTTTGGCAGTGCATATAATGCATGACATAATTCTGGATTTGCTGGTCATGGTCCCCTTCAAAAGGATAGGAATGTCATTGCATATGTCACATGGCATCCCTGTGGATTTGCTGGTTGCGTTGCATTTGAAATGATTACTGTGGCAGTGTTTTTGTCACACAACATCACTATGGATTTGCTAGTCATAATACATATAGCGCTCATGGCACACTTCAAATGATTACTTTGGCAGTGTATATAATCCATGACATCATTCTGGATTTGCTCATCATGGTGCCCTTGAAAGGATTGGAATGTCATTGCATATGTCACATGACATCCCTGTAGATTTGCTGGTTGTGGTGCATTTGAAATGATTACTGTGGCAGTGTTTTTGTCACACATCACTATGGATTTGCTGGTCATAGTACACTTGAAATGGTTTGCTTCACCACGTGATAATTGCAGAATGGAAGTGGAGCAGGCAGCCTGCAGTGTATATGTCACACAACGTTCCTCAAGATTTTTGGGTCATGGTAAACTTGAAATGATAGCTTAGGCAGTGCATAAGTCACATGATACCATTGTGGATTTGCTGATCATGTTGCACTTGAAATGATTGCTTTGACAGTGCATATAATACATCACGTCCTTGTCAATTTGCTCATCAAGGTGCACTTGAAATGATTCCTGTGGCAGTGTATTTTACAAATTTGTGATGATGGTGCACTGCAAATGATTGCTTTGGGAGTCCATATGTTGAGTGACATCACTGTGGTTTTGCTGCTCATGGTGCACTTAAAATCATTGTTTTGCAGTGCATATATCACATGACATCACTGTCTATTTTCTGGTCATTGGGCATTGAAATTATTGCATTAGGATGGCATACATCGCATAATATCACTTTGGATTTCAAAGTCATGGTGCACTTGAAATAGTTTTATCAGTGCATATGTCACGTGATGTCTTTGTGAATTTTCTCCTATTGCTGCACTTGACATGATTGCTTTGGCAGTACATTTTGGATTTGTTGATCATGGTACACTTGAAAGGATTGTTTTGGCAGTGTATAAAATAGGATGGCATCATTGTTGATTTGCTGCCCATGGTGCACTTGAAATAATTCCTGTGGCAGTGTTTTTGTCACATGACATCACTATAGATTTGCTAGTCATGGTACATTAGAAATGACCAGCTTCACCACACAAAAATTTCATAATGGACATAGAACAGACAGCTTACAGTTCATCTGCCACATGACATCCCTGTGGATTTTTTCTGTTCATGGTACAGTTGAAATTTTGCTTTGGCTGTGTAAATGTCACATGACCTCACTGTAGATTTGCTAGTTATGGTGCATTAGAAATTATTGCATTGGAAAGGCATATGTCACATAATATCATTGTGGATTTATTTTTATTTTTATTTATTTTACATTTGTTTATTGGGAAGGTCTGAATGGACATAGGTCCATTTTCAGCGGAGGTCCAGGGAGAAAAGCTCCAAATATAACACAATACAGTACAATACACTACAATACAGTACAATGCAATACAATAGTTGAAAATTCAATAAGGTTCAATAATAGTTTAATATAATACAGTGAAAAACTTATTCACAGGATAAAAGCATGGAGTAGCTTGCTATAGTAGCTTGAGCATACTTAGCAAACAGTATAATATGTTAACATAGCTGACTTTATTTAGGTTAGTATAACTTAGCCTGGGGCGGGGGTGACATGGGCATAGCCATTTCTTTAAATAGTGTGTTTTGAGAAGTTTGTTGAACTGGTTAGTGGAGGATGTTGAAGTTAGGTGATCTGGGAGAGTAGTCCAGCATCTGGGAATGGAGCAGGCAAAGAGAGATTTACCTGCTTCATTTGTGTGTTTGATGATATTTATTTGATTCCGGTGTGCAGATCTTAAGTTTCTGGAGGGGTTATAGGGGTAAATTAGTTGTTTCAGGGCAGGGTTTTTGTTGGGGTGGTAGTAGAGCTTATGTGCGATTGTTAGTTGGTTGAGTTGGAGCAGCTGTGGAAACTCGAGCCAGTTGAGTTGTTTAAGGGCTAGGCAATGATGGAACCTATGGGTGGTTTTGGTAGCGAATTTGGCAATCTTGTTGTAGCAAGATTCCATCTTGGATAGTTTTGTTTGGTGTAGGTTAGTTAAGATAGGGGAGGCATATAGGAGGATGGATAGCAGATGGGTTCTAGCCATGGTGGCTTTGGTGTGCTTGGTCATATATTGGTGGTTCCTATAAAGGAGTCCCATCTTTTTGTTGACCTTTTTGATTGTTTGGGTGATATGGATGTCAAATTTCAAATTGTTGTCAATTTCAATGCCTAGGAGTTTAGTGTGAGATGTTGGGGTGATAAGGGTGTTATCTTTAGATGTTATGACAAAACTATTGTCTATGGGAGGAGATCTACCAGGGTAGAAGAGAATGAGTTTGTTTTTGGGGGGGATTGAGTATAAGCTTGAAATTAGTGAACCATTCTTCAGCTAAGGTAAAGTTTTTTTGGGTTATGGTTTTTAGTTCATTCAAGGTGGGTGCGGCACATAAGAGTGGTGTCATCAGCATATTGCACTATAGCGGCAAAGAGTGAAGATGATGCAATTTGGTTAGTAAATATTGAAAATAGTAGTGGACCAAGGATGGACCCTTGTGGGACACCTATAGTTACTGGAAGTAAGGAGGACAGTTGGTTCTGCCTTAGGACTGCCTGTTGATGGTTAGATAAGTAGTTCCCAAACCAGGATATGGTAGAGGAGCTTATGTTAAGGGTAGTGAGGGTATTCAGGAGCATTCTATGGTTGACCATATCAAAGGCCTTGGATAAGTCTAAGAATATGGAGGATACTAGTAGACCGTTATTTTTGTGGGTATTGACAGTGTCTGAAAATGAGAGCAATGCTGTGGTTGTGCTATGGGAGGGTCTAAAACCATGCTGGGATGAGGATAGCAGGTTGTGTTTTAGGAGGTAGTGCATAAGTTGGGAATGGACTATTCTCTATAATATTTTTGATAGGGGAGATAGAATTGCTATGGGACAATAGTTTGTGAGTTCACGGGATTGGCCTCCTTTGTGTAAAGGTATAATGTGAGAAATTTTCCAAGAGTGGGGTATTTTGCATTCTTTTATTGATCTGTTAATAAGGATGGACACAAGACAGGCTATTGCTTCTGCAGTAATTTGTAGGACTTCTGCAGGTAGGTTATCATCTGCTGGGGTTGTTGGTTTAAGTTTTTTGAGGAGCTTAGCAATTGTATTAGTTGCGACTGGGTGTAGGGAGAAACTGGGGAAGATATTTTCTGCGGTGGAAAGGGTGGGGGTTGCTAATGTTGTGTGGTTAGTGTTAGTGCTTTGGGAATTGGCAAGGGCTTGGATTGTATCGGTGAAGTATTTGTTAAATTGGGTGGGGATGTTGTCTAGGTTATTTGATAGTACAGGGGAAGGAGTGGTAGTTTTTCCTGGGTTTGCTGGTCATGGTGCACTTCAAAGATTGATTTGGCAGTACGTATAATACATGATGTCCTTGTGGATTTTCTGGTCATGGTGGACTTGAAATGATTGCTGTGGCAGTGCATGTTGGATTTGCTGCTCATGGTACATTTCAAATGATTGCTTTGGCACTGTATATATCACATGATATCTGTGTGGATTTCCTGGTCATAGTGTACTTCAAATGATTGTATTGGCAGTGCATACATCACATGATATAATTATGGATTTGCTGGTCACAGTCCACTTGAATTGATTGCTTTGAAAGTGCACTGTATATGTCACATGATATAATGGTAGATTTGCTGGGCTCTATATCACATTATCAAATCCACAAAAAGTAGAATACCTCTTAATCGACCACTATTTGTCAAATGTGAATTCATCGAATGATCACTATTGTGAAAATCTTTCCCATGGTAAGTAACACATTGCCCAACCTACTGATGCAATAAAAACAGGAAAATGTTAAACCCACCCCGGTGGGGGTCTATGACCCACACACCCCCAAAGTGGGGGGGGTCTGTTCCCCCAACACCCCCTAACAAAGTATACCCAGCTCTGAGATAGCACTGCAATGGGAAAAAGGGCAAATTCCTGATGATGGCCCTCTGGTCACTTAATGTGGGAAATACTTCATGGAAATCATCATTCAAGACATTCAGAGTTCAATAAATAGTGGTCAATGAAGAATTATCAACCTTTTGTGGTTTCTAACACTGTGATATAGATCCAGATTTGCTGGTCACAGAGAACTTGAAATGATTGCTTTTGCAGTACATATCACATGACATCACTGTGCTTTTGATGGTCATGGTGCACTTGAAATGGTTGCACTGCGAGGGCAAATTTCACATGACATCATTGTGGATTTGCTGGTCATGTTGCACTTGAAATGATTGCTTTGGGAATGCATATAATGCATGACATCATTTTGAATTTTCAGGTCATGGTGCCCTTGAAAGGATTGAATTGGCATTGCACTTTTCACATCACATCCGCATGGATTTGCTGGTTGTCGTGCACTTGAAATGATTGCTGTGGCAGTGTTTTTGTCACATAACTTCACTATGGATTTGCTGGTCATAGTACACTTGAAATGATTGGTTTCACCAAGTAGTAATTGCAGAATGGAAGTGGAGCTGACAGCCTGCAGTGCACATGCCACACAACATCCCTCTGGATTTGAGGGTCTTGGTGAACTTGAAATGATTGCTTAGGCAGTACATAAGTCACATGACACCTCTGTGGATTTGCTGGTCATAGTGCCCAGGAATGACTGCTTTAGCAGTGCATATGCTGAATGGCATCACTGTGGTTTTGCTGCTCATGGTGCACTTAAAATCATTGCTTTGGCCTTGCATATATCACATGACATCACTGTCTATTTCCTGGTCATTGGGCATTGAAATGATGGCGTTAGGAGGGCATACATTACATGATATCACTGTGGATTTCCAGGTCATGGTGCACTTGAAATGACTGCTTTATCAGTGCATATGTCAAGTGACATCTTTGTGGATTTGCTCTTAATGCGGCCCTTGAAATGATTGCTTTGGCAGTGCATTTTGCATTTGTTGGTCATGGTACACTTGAAATGATTCATTCGGCAGAGCATATAAGAAAATGACATCACTGTGGATCTGTTAGTCATGGTGTACTTGAAAGGGTTGCCTTGGCAGTGTATATAATACATGACATGGTTGTGGATTTGCTGCCCATGGGGCACTTGAAATAATTGCTTCGGCAGTGTTTCTGTCACATGACATCACTATGGATTTGCTGGTCATGGTACACTCAAAATGACTGGCTTCACCACACAAAAATTTCATAATGGATGCAGAAATGACAGCCTGCAGTTCATCTGCCACGTGACATCCCTGTGGATTTTTTCTGTACATGGTACCCTTGAAATTTTGCTTTGGCTCTGTAAATGTCTCATGACCTCACTGTGGATTTGCTGGTCACGGTGCATTTGAAATTATTGCCTTGGGAAGGCATATGACATCATTGTGGATTTGCTGGTGGTGGTGCAATTCAAAGATTGTTTTGACAGTACGTATAATACATGACTTCCTTGTGGATTTCCTGGTCATAGTGTACTTGAAATGATTGAACTGGCAGTGCATACATCACATGATGTAATGTGGATTTTTTGGTCATAGTCCACTTGAAAGGATTGCTTTGACAGTGCATATGTCACATGATATAATTGTGGCTTTGCTGGCCTCTATATCACATTATCAAAACCACAAAAATTAGAATACCTCTTAATCGACCCCTATTTGTTGAATACAAATTCATTGAATGATCGATACTGTGAAAATCTTTCCCACAGTAAGTAACACATTGTCCAACCTACAGACTGCAATAGAAAGAGGAAAATGTTAAACTCACCCTGGTGGGGGGGCTACATCCTAAAGACCCCACCTAACAAAATATACCAACTCTGAGATTGCACTACATTGGGTGAAAGGGAACATTCCTGATGATGGTCTTCTGGTTACTTAACGTGAGAAACTGTTCGTGGAAATGATTGTTCAACAGATTCAGAGTTGAATAAATACTGGTCAATGAAGATGAATTCAACCTTTTGTGGTTTCTATCAAAGTGATATAGATCCAAATTTGCTGATCTTGGAGTATTTGAAATGATTGATTTCGCAGTGCATATGTCACATGACATCACTGTACTTTTGCTGGTGATGGTGCACTTGAAATTGTTGCATTGGAAGGGCAAATATCACGATATTATTATGGATTTGCTAGTAATGTTGCACTTGAAATGATTGCTTTGGCAGTGCATATAATGCATGAAATCATTGTGGATTTCCTGGTCATGGTGCCCTTGAAAGAATTGCTTTGACATTGCATATTTGACATGACATCCCTGGAGATTTGCTGGCCATGGTGCACTTGAAATAATTGCTGTGGCAGGATTTTTGTCACACAACGTCACTATAGATTTGCTGCTCATAGTGCACTTGAAATGATTGGCTTCAACAAGTAATAATTGCAGATAGGAAGTGGAGCAAACAGCCTGCAGTGCACATGTCACAAGACATCTAGTTGGATCCGAGGGCCATAGTGAACTTGAAATGATTGCTTAGGCAGTGCATAAGTCACATGACACCATTGTGGATTATCTGGTCATGGTGTACTTGAAATGATTGCTTTGGCAGTGCATATGTCAAATTGCATCACTGTGGATTTGCTGCTCATGGTGCACTTAAAATCATGGCTTTTGCAGTGCATATATCACATGACATCACTGTCTATTTCCTGGTCATTGGGCATTGAAATTATTGCATTAGGAGGGCATACATCAGATGATGTCACTGTGTATTTCCAGGTCATGGTGACTTGAAATGACTGTTTTATCAGTGCATATGTCACATGACATCTTTTTGGATTTGCTCCTAATGCTGCACTTGAATGATTGCTTTGGTAGTGCATTTTGGATTTGTTGGTAATGGTGCACTTGAAATGATTCCTTTGGAAGAGCATATAATAGAATTACATCAGTGTGGATTTGCTGTTCATGCTGCACTTGAAAGGATTGCTTTGCAGTATATATAATGCATTACATGGTTATGGGTTTGCTACTGACGGTGCACTTGCAATAATTGCTATGTCAGTGTTTTTGTCACGTGGCATCACTATGGATTTTCTGTTCATGGCATACTCGGAATGACCGGCTTCACCACACAAAAATATTATAATGGACGTAGAACAGACAGCCTACAGTTCATCTATCCCTGTGGATTTTTTCTCTTCATGGTACACTTGAAATTTTGCTTTAGCTGTGTAAAAGTCACATGACCTCACTGTGGATTTGTTAGTCATGGTGCTTTTCAAATTATGGCATTAGAAAGGCATATGTCACATGACATCATTGTGGATTTTCTGGTCGTAGTGCACTTCCAAGATTGTTTTGGCAATACGCACAATACATGACATCCTTGTAGATTTCCTGGTCATGATGCACTTGAATTGATTGCTTTGCTGCTGCATATCTCACATGACATCTGTGTGGATTTTCTGAACATAGTGTATTTGAAATGATTGCATTGGTAGTGCATACATCGGGTCTATATTAGAACATCAAAGTTTCAGAACTTCGAATGTTCTAATATCGACACCTACTAACCGAAAACTGATTAGACCGAAAATTGAAAACCACAAATTTTTTACTAGGGAAAAAATTTGCTGATCTACAACACATACACACAACACAAACACACCAAACAAACAGCAATCCACGCACATACACCTAAAATTTTACATCTAAACCTACACTAAACTGTACATACACCACTATCTACCCACTTACCTTAACCCAAACCCTTACCCTAAGGTTCGCCACTATTGCACACACACCTCACTCACGCCCTAACCCTAACTCACCTATCCCACCCTAACCCTCACATCCACACATTCGTACACTTACCTGACCTGCTCCCTAACCCTAACTCACCTATCCCACCCTAAACCTCATGTCTACACAATCGGACACTTACCTGAACCAGACCATAACTTTCCACCACAGAGCTGAAAATAGCAAAGCGACAGGAACGGACAACCAAATTCTTTCCCTAGGAAAGAATTTGGTTATCTTAATTTTTGCTATTTTCAGCTTTCGGTTAGTAGGTGTCGATATTAGAACATTCGAAGTTCTGAAACTTCAGTGTTCTAATATAGACCCCATACATCACATAATATAATCGTGGATTTGCTGGTCAGTCCACTTGAAATGATTGCTTTGCCAGTGAATATGTCACATGATATAACTGTGGATTTGCTGGGCTCTAAGGCACATTATCAAACCCACAAAAAGTAGAATACCTCTTTATCAACCCCTATTTCTCAAACGTGAATTCATCGAATGCTCACTTCTCTGAACATCTTTCCCACGGTAAGTAACACATTGCCCAACCACCCGACTGCAAAAAAACACAGGAAAATATTAAACCCACCCTGGTGGGGGGCTATGCCCCATACACCCCCTTAACAAAATACACCAACTCCGAGATTTCACTGCAGTGGGGAAATTGTCAAATTCCTGATGATAACCCTCTGGATACATAACGTGGGAAACAGTTCCTGCAAATGATCAGTCAACAGATTCAAAGTTCAACAAATAGTGGTTGATGAAGAAGTATTCAACCCTTTGTGGTTTCTAACAATGTGATATAGATCCAGATTTGCTGATCATGGAGAACTTGAAATGATTGCTTTGGTAAGCATATGTCACATGACATCACGGTGCTTTTGCTAGTCATTGTGCACTTGAAATGGTTGCATTTGAGGGCAAATGTCAAATGACATCATTGTGGATTTACTGGTCATGGTGCATTTAAAATGATTGCTTTGGCAGTGCATATAATCCATGACATCATTCTGGATTTGCTCATCATGGTGCCCTTGAAAGGATTGGAATGCCATTGCATATGTCACATGACATCCCTGTGGATTTGCTGGTTGTGGTGTATTTGAAATGATTGCTGTAGCAGTGTTTTTGTCACACATGACTATGGGTTTGCTGGTCATAGTACACTTGAAATGATTTGCTTTAACATGTAATAATTGCAAATAGGAAGTGGAGCAAACAGCCTGCAGTGCACATGTCACAAGACATCTCGCTGGATCTGAGGGCCATAGTGAACTTGAAATGATTGCTTAGGCAGTGCATAAGTCACATGACACCATTGTGGATTATCTGGTCATGGTGCACTTGAAATGATTGCTTTGGCAGTGCATATGTCAAATTGCATCACTGTGGATTTGCTGCTCATGGTGCACTTAAAATCATGGCTTTTGCTGTGCATATATCACATGACATCACTGTCTGTTTGCTGATCATTGGACATTGAAATGATTGCATTAGGAGGGCATACATCACATGATGTTACTGTGGATTTCCAGGTCATGGTGACTTGAAATGACTGTTTTATCAGTGCATATGTCACATGACATCTTTTTGGATTTGCTCCTAATGCTGCACTTGAATGATTGCTTTGGTAGTGCATTTTGGATTTGTTGGTAATGGTGCACTTGAAAAGATTCCTTTGGAAGAGCATATAATAGAATGACATCAGTGTGGATTTGCTATTCATGCTGCACTTGAAAGGATTGCTTTGCAGTATATATAATGCATGGCATGGTTATGGGTTTGCTACTCATGGTGCACTTGCAATAATTACTATGTCAGTGTTTTTGTCACGTGGCATCACTATGGATTTTCTGTTCATGGTACACTCAAAATGACCGGCTTCACCACACAAAAATGTTATAATGGACGTAGAACAGACAATCTACAGTTCATCTATCCCTGTGGATTTTTTCTCTTCATGGTACACTTGAAATTTTGCTTTAGCTGTGTAAAAGTCACATGACCTCACTGTGGATTTGTTAGTCATGGTGCTTTTCAAATTATGACATTGGAAAGGGATATGTCACATGACATCATTGTGGATTTTCTGGTCATAGTGCACTTCAAAGATTGTTTTGGCTATACGCACAATACATGACATCCTTGTAGATTTCCTGGTCATGATGCACTTGAAATGAGTGCTTTGGTGCTGCATATGTCACATGACATCTGTGTGGATTTTCTGAACATAGTGTATTTGAAATGATTGCATTGGTAGTGCATACATCGGGTCTATATTAGAACATCAAAGTTTCAGAACTTCGAATGTTCTAATATCGACACCTACTAACCGAAAACTGATAAGACCGAAAATTGAAAACTGCAAATTTTTTACTAGGGAAAAAATTTGCTGATCTACAACACATACACACAACACAAATACACCAAACAAACGGCAATCCACACACATACACCTAAAATTTTACATCTAAACCTACACTAAACTGTACATACACCACTTTCTACCCACTTACCTTAACCCAAACCCTAACCCTAAGGTTCGCCACTATCACACACACACCTCACTCATGCCCTAACGCTAACTCACCTATCCCACCCTAACCCTATCGTCTAAACAATCGGACACTTACCTGAACCAGACCATAACTTTCCACCACAGAGCTGAAAATAGCGAAGCGACAGGAATGGACAACCAAATTCTTTCCCTAGGAAAGAATTTGGTTATCTTAATTTTTGCTATTTTCAGCTTTCGGTTAGTAGGTGTCGATATTAGAACATTCGAAGTTCTGAAACTTCGATGTTCTAATATATAGACCCCATACATCACATAATATAATCATGGATTTCTTGGTCAGTCCACTTGAGATGATTGCTTTGCCAGTGAATATGTCACATGATATGACTGTGGATTTGCTGGGCTCTAAGGCACATTATCAAACCCACAAAAAGTAGAATACCTCTTTATCAACCCCTATTTCTCAAACGTGAATTCATCGAATGCTCACTTCTCTGAACATCTTTCCCATGGTAAGTAACACATTGCCCAACCACCCGACTGCAAAAAACACAGGAAAATATTAAACCCACCCTGGTGGGGGGCTATGCCCCATACACCCCCCTAACAAAATACACCAACTCTGAGATTTCACTGCAGTGGGGAAATTGTCAAACTCCTGATGATAACCCTCTGGATACATAACGTGGGAAACAGTTCCTGCAAATGATCATTCAACAGATTCAAAGTTCAACAAATAGTGGTTGATGAAGAAGTATTCAACCCTGTGTGGTTTCTAACAATGTGATATAGATCCAGATTTGCTGATCATGGAGAACTTGAAATGATTGCTTTGGCAAGCATATGTCACATGACATCACAGTGCTTTTGCTGGTCATTGTGCACTTGAAATGGTTGCATTTGGGGGCAAATGTCAAATGACATCATTGTGGATTTACTGGTCATGGCACATTCGAAATGATTGCTTTGGCAGTGCATATAATCCATGACATCATTCTGGATTTGCTCATCATGGTGCCCTTGAAAGGATTGGAATGCCATTGCATATGTCACATGACATCCCTGGGGATTTGCTGGTTGTGGTGTATTTGAAATGTTTTCTGTAGCAGTGTTTTTGTCACACATCATTATGGGTTTGCTGGTCATAGTACACTTGAAATGATTTGCTTCACCACGTAATAATTGCAGAATGGAAGTGGAGCAGACAGCCTGCAGTGCATATGTCACACCACATTCTCAAGATTTCTGGGTCATGTTGAACTTGAAATGATTGCTTAGGCAGTGCGTAAGTTATCTGATACCATTGTGGATTTGCTGATCATGTTGCACTTGAAATGTTTGCTTTGGCAGTGCATATAATAACATCACATCCTTGTTGATTTGCTCATCATGGTGCACTTGAAATGATTCCTGTGGCAGTGTATTTTACAAATTTGTGGTGATGGTGCACTGCAAATGATTGCTTTGGCAGTGCATATATTGAGTGACATCACTGTAGTTTTGCTGCTCATGGTGCACTTAAAATCATTGCTTTGCCATGCATATATTACATGACATCACTGTCTATTTGCACGTCATTGGGCATTGAAATTATTGTGTTAGGATGGCATACATCACATGATATCACTGTGGATTTCAAGGTCATGATGCACTTGAAATGATCAGTGCATATGTCATGTGATATCATTGTGGATTTTCTCCTAATGCTGCACTTGACATGATTACTATGGCAGTACATTTTGGATTTGTTGGCCCTGTTACACTAGAAAGGATTGCTTTGGCAGTGTATATAATTGATTAACATTGTTGTAGATTTGCTGCCCATGGTGCACTTTAAATAATTGCTGTGTCAGTATTTTTGTTACATGACATCACTATGGATTTGCTGGTCATGGTACACTCAAAGTGACCAGCTTCACCACACAAAAATTTCATAATTGAAATAGAACAGAGAGGTTACAGTTCATCTGTCACATGACATCCCTGTGGATTTTTTCTGTTCATGGTACAGTTGAAATTTTGCTTTGGCTGTGTAAATGTCACATGACCTCACTGTAGATTTGCTAGTCATGCTGCATTTGAAATTATTGCATTGGGAAGGCATATGTCAGATGAGATCATTGTGGATTTGCTGGTCATGATGCACTTCAAAGATTGATTTGGCAGTATGTATAATACATGATGTCCTTGTGGATTTCCTGGTTGTGGTGCCCTTGAAATTATTGCTTTGGCAGTGCATTTTGGAATTGCTGGTGATGGTGCAAGTGAAATGATTGCTTTGGCAGTGCAAGTTGGATTTGCTGCTAATGGTACACTTTAAATGATTGCTTTGGCAGTGCATATGTCACATAACATCACTGTGGTTTTACTCTTCCTGGTGCACTTGAAATTATTGCATTGGGAGGGTTATGTCACATGACATCATTGTGGATTTGCTGGTTGTGGTGCACTTGAAATGATTGCTTTGGCAGTGTATATAATGCATGACATCATTCTGGATTTGTTGGTCATGGTGCCCTTGAAAGGACTGCATTGGCATTGCATATTTCACATGACATCCATGTGGATTTGCTGGTTGTAGTGCACTTGAAATTATTGCTGTGGCAGTGTATTTTTCACACAACATCATTATGGATTTACAGGCCATAGTACTCCTGAAATGATTGGCTTCACCTCATAGTAATTGCAGAATGGAATGTGAGTAGAAAGCCTGCAGTGCACATGCCACACGATATCCCTCCAGATTTGAAGGTCATGGTGAACTTGAAATGATTGTTTAGGCAGTACATAATTCACATGACACCATTGCGGATTTGCTGATCATTGTGCTCTTGAAATGATTGGTTTGACAGTGCATATAGTACATGGCATCCTTGTTGATTTGCTCATCAGTGCATTTTACAAATTGGTGGTGATGGTGTACTGGAATTGATTGCTTTAGGAGTGCATATGTTGAGTGACATCACTGTGGTTTTGCTGCTCATGGTGCACTTAAAATCATTGCTTTGCCATGCATATATTACATGACATCACTGTCTATTTGCCGGTCATTGGGCATTGAAATGATTGCGTTAGGAGGGTATACATCACATGATGTCATTGTGGATTTCCAGGTTAAGTTCCAATTGAAATGACTGTTTATCAGTGCATATGTCACATGACATCTTTGTGGATTTTCTCCTAATGCTGCACTTGAAATGATTGCTTTGGCAGACCACATATTATATGTCATATGACATCTGTATGAATTTCCTGATCATAGCGTACTTGAAATGATTACATTGGCAAGTGGATACATCACATGATGTAATTGTGGATTTGCTGGCCATAGTCCACTTGAAATGGTTGCTTTGACAGTGTATATGTCACATGATATAATTGTGGATTTGCTGGGCTCTATATCACATTATCAAAACCACAAAATTTGCTCATCATGGTGCACTTGAAATGATTCATGTGGCAGTGCATTTTGCAAATTGGTGGTGATGGTGTACTGGAAATGAATGCTTTGGCAGTGCATATGTCAAATGGCATCACTGTGGTTTTGCTGCTCATGGTGCACTTAAAATCATGGCTTTTGCAGTGCATATATCACATGACATCACTGTCTATTCGCTGGTCTTTGGGCATTGAAATGATTGCATTAGGAGGGTATGCATATCATAATGTCACTGCGGATTTCCAGGTCATGGTGCACTTGAAATGACGGTTTTAGCAATGTCACGTGACATCTTTGTGGATTTTCTCCTAATGCTTCACTTGAAATGATTGCTTTGGCAGTGCATTTTGAATTTGTTGGTCATGGTACACTTGAAATGATTCCTTTGGCAGACCATATACAGTGACTATAAAACGTTTACACACCCCTGTTAAATTGCCAGGTTTTTGTGATATAAAAAAAATGAGACCACAATAAATCATTTCAAAACTTTTCCCACCTTTAATGTGACATATAACCTGTACAATTCAATTGAAAAACAAATCTGTTAGGGGAAAAATAACAAAAATAATAACATACAATACGTAGGTTGCATAAGTGTGCACACCCTTAAACTAATATTTTGTTGAAGCACTTTTTGATTTAATTACAGCATTCATTCTTCTTGTGTACACGTGTACCTACCATCAATTAAAGAGACTCTGATTAACCTCAAATAAAGTTCAGCTGTCCTAGTGGGATTTTCCTGACATTTACTCAGTTGCCTCCTACAGCAAAAGCCATGGTTCGCAGAAAGTTTACAAAGCATCAAAGGGATCTCATTGTTGAAAAGTATCAGTCAGGAGAAGGGTACAAAAAATGTCCACAGCATTGGGTATACCATGGGACACAGTAAAGACAGTCATCAAAAAGTGGAGAAAATATGGGACAAAAGTGACTTTGCAAAGAACTGAACATCCCTCCAAAACTGATAAAAAGACAAGACAAAAACTGGTCAGGGAGGTTGCAAAGACATCTACAGCAACACTGAAGGAGCTGCAGGAATTTCTGGCAAGTACTGGTTGTGTACTACATGTACAATCTCCCGTATTCTCCATATGTATGACTATGGGGTAGTGTTACAAGATGGAAGCCTTTTCTTACACAGAAATACATCCAGGCCTGGCTAAAATTTGCAAAACAATACATCAAGTCTCCCAAAACCATGTGGGAAAATGTGTTATGGTCTGATGAGACCAAGGTTGAACATTTTGGCCACAATTCCAAAAGGTACTTTTGGTGCAAAAACAACACTTCACATCACCAAAGGAACACCATCCCTGTGGTGAAGCATGGTGGTGGCAGTATCATGCTTTGGGCTTGCTTTTCTTCAGCTGGAACTGGGGCTTTAGTCAAGGTGGAGGGAATTATGAGTAGTTCCAAATACCAGTCACTTCTGACCCAAAACCTTCAGGCATCTGCTAGAAAGATGAAGATGAAGACGAATTTCACCTTTCAACATGACAATGCCCCAAACATACATCCACATCAACAAAAGAATGGCTTCACCAGAAGAAAATTCAACTTTTGGAATGGCCCAGCCAGAGCCCCGACCTAAATCCAATAGAATATCTGTGGGGTGACCTGAAGAGGGCTGTGCACAGGAGATGCCCTCACAATCTGACAGATTTGGAGTGCTTTTGTAAGGAAGAGTGGGCAAATATTGCCAAGTCAAGATGTGCCATGCTGATAGACTCCTACCCAATAAGACTGAATGCTGTAATTAAATCAAAAGGTGCTTCAACAAAGTATTAGCTTAAGGGTGTGCACACTTATGCAACCAGCATATTGTACATTTTTTATTTTTCATATTTTTCCCCTAACATATTTGTTTGTTTTTAAATTGAATTGTACAGGTTATAGGTCACATTAAAGGTGGGAAACATTTTACAATGATTTACTGTGGTCTGATTTTTTATATCACAAAAACCTGACATTTTAACAGGGTTGTGTAAACTTTTTATATCCACTGTAATACAAATTACATCACTGTGTATTTACTGGTCATGGTGCACTTGAAAGGATTGCTTTGGCAGTGTATATAATACATGGCATTGTTGTGGATCTGCTGCCCATAGTGCACTTGAAATAATTCCTCTGGCAGAGTTTTTGTCACATGACATCACTATGGATTTGCTGGTCATGGCACACTCGAAATGATCAGTTTCACCACATAAAATTTTCATAATGGACATATAACAGACAGCCTACAGTTCATCTGTCACATGGCTTCCCTGTGGATTTCTTCTGTTACAGTTGAAATTTTGCTTTGCCTGTGTAAATGTCACATGACCTCACTTTAGATTTCCTGGTAATGGTGCATTTGAAATGATTGCTTTGGTTGTGCATTTTGGAATTGCTGGTGATGGTACACTTCAAATGATTGCTTTGGCATTGTATATGTTACATGACATCTGTGTGGCTTTCCTGGTTATAGTGTACTTCAGATGATTGTATTGGCAGTGCATACATTACATGATATAATTATGGATTTGCTGGTCATAGTCAACTTGAAATGATTGCTTTGCCAGTGTACTGTATATGTCATATGATATAATTGTAGATTTGCTGGGCTCTATATCACATTATTGAAACCACAAAAAGTAGAATACCTCTTAATCAACCCCTATTTGTCGAATGTGAATTCATCGAACGATTGTTATTGTGAAAATCGTTCCCATAGTAAGTAACACATTGCCCAACTTACTGACTGCAATAAAAATAGGAAAATGACCAAAGTGGGGGGGTCTGTGCCCCCACACACCCATAACAAAAAATACCAACTTCAAGATTGCACTACAGTGGGGGAAAGGGCAAATTCCTGATACTGGCCCTCTGGTTATTAACATGGGAAACAGTTCATGGAAATGATCATTCGACAGGTTCAGAGTTCGACAAATAGTGGTCGATGAAGAGGTATTCAACCTTTTGTGGTTTCTAACAATTTGATATAGCTCCAGATTTGCTGATCATGGAGAACTTCAAATGACTGCTTTGGCAGTGCATATGTCGCATGACATCACTGTGCTTTTGCTGGTCATGGTGCCCTTGAAATGGTTACATTGGGAGGAAAAATGTCACATGACATCATTGTGGATTTGCTGGTTGTGGTGCACATGAAATGACTGTTTTGGCAGTGCATATAAGGTATGATATCATTCTGGATTTGCTGGTCATGGTGCCCTTGAAAGGATTGCATTGGCATTGCATATTTGACATGACATCCTATTGGATTTACTGGTTGTGGTGCTCTTGAAATTATTGCTGTGGTAGTGTTTTTGTCACATAACATCACTATGGATTTGCTGGTCATAGTACATATAGCACTCATGGCACACTTCAAATGATTGCTTTGGTATTGTATGTCACATGATATCAGTGTGGAAATTTTGGCCATTGCACACTTGAAATGATTGTATTGGCAGTGCATACATCACATGATATAATCATGGATTTGCTGGTCATAGTACACTTGAAATAATTGCTTTGCAAGTTCATATGTCACATGATATTGTGGATTTGCTGGTCAAGGTGCATGTGAAATGATTGTTTTGGCAGTACATATACCACATAACATCACTGTGGTTTTGGTGGTCATAGTGCTCTTCAAATTATTGGGTTGGGAGGTCATATGTCACATGACATCTTTGTGGATTTGCTGGTGGTGGGACACCTGAAATTATTGCTTTGGCAGTGCATATAATACACAACATCATTTTGGATTTGCTGGTCATGTTGTACTTGAAATGATTGCTGTGACAATGTTTTTGTCACATGACATCACTATTGATTTGCTAGCTATGGTACACCTGAAATTATTGGTTTCAGCACATAATAATTGCAGAATGGAAGTAGATCAGGCAGCCTACAGTCCATATGTTACATGATATCCCTGTAGATTTGCTGGCCATGGTGACCTTGAAATGATTGCGTAGGCAATGTATGTCACATTACATCCCTTGGGTTTGCTGGTCATGGTACACTTGAAATTTTGCTTTGGCCGAGTATATGTCACATGATATCATTGTGGATTTGCTGGCCATGGTGCCCTTGAAATGTTAGCTTTGGCAGTGTATTTTGGAATTGCTAGTGATGGTTCACTTGAAATGATTGCTTTGGCAGTGCATATATTGAATGACATCACTGTCATTTTGCTGCTCATGGTGTACTTGAAATGATTGCTTTGGCAGTGCATTTTAAATTTGCTGGTCATGGTACACTTGAAATAATCCCTTTGGTAGCGCATATAATAGAATGGTATCACCATGAATTTGCTGGTCATGGTGCACTTAAAATGATTTTGGAAAGTTGATTGAATAAAATGTTGTGCTACCACCATGCATTTCAATGCCAAGTCTTGAGCCCAGGACACTACACTCAAAACAACACACCACTAAGCCAAATCACCACTTTCCTGAAAGACAGGAATACTGAACCTTAAATGGCTATCATTTAATGAATTCACTTCTCACTTCGCACCATAGCTCTCAACGTCTTAGCACAAAAAACCTGGACAAAGCTAATACTGGGGGAATACAGCCCCAAAATAGGGACACATTTCAAATACTGATCTTATAAACTTAGAAAATTGCTAGAATAAAAGGTTTTGTGTTACCATTTATTTTCTGCAGAATATGAAGTCTGAAATTCAAATGTCTGTCATTATTTAGTGAATTCAGTTCTTCAGTGATTTGCCAAAAAAAGCCTGAAAAACCAGATTTAATGAGGAACAGAACAAAAATATGAGGCATAAATTCACAAGTGGTGGTGGTTAGGGACTTGTTACCTGTACCCAAGGTACAGGATTTCAGTTGGGGGCATTTACACACACACACACACACACACACACACACACACACACACACACACACACACACACACACATACAGTTATACACAGTCACATCATAAGAAATGCAGAATCACAGAGATGTGGAAAACAGACTCTTAGGATCCATTATTTTGCAATGGATGATAAATATATTTTCTATTTATAAGTACATTTTAAGTGCATAATCTAGTTATTGAAAGTTACAGATAACATCTCATTCTGGCAATAGGACATAATCACTTTGTAGATGGCTATCAAAGGTATTTCTGTTTGCAGTCTGCTAATGAGAGCAAACATTTCTGTTGCGCTTTTGATTGTAGCCCTGAAGGTTTTTGTCTTAAGATCCTATTTCATTTTTTTCATAACTATTCCCTTATTGATTGTACGTCCTGTACATGGTGTGCCTGAGAGCAGTCTTAACCAGTGTACTGTATCCCTATATTCAGCCTTTACTCTACTCTCAGTAACACCTGGCCACTGTTGGAATTGCCTGTATTTAGTATCAGTGAGGTTAAAAAAAAAAGCATCAGGCCATGTGTATTGTCATTTGTGAGTCAGTTACATAATTGTCTATATTTCTGTTCCTGAAAAACTGGTAAGCCTAACTTGAATGATTAGGAAGAAAACCCTAATTTTCTAGGTCCATTGTTTCTAATACTAATAAAACAAACTGTCTATTCCTTTCATTTTGGAGAGAATGGAAATGGAATGTGTGATTAGAAAATGCTTTACACGTGGATTACAGAAATTAGCATTGCAGTCTAAGCACATTCACAGAATGCAATACTCATCTCTTAGTAGGCAGGTCCTTGAACATTTAAAATTGAAGATGTTTGATTAAATTAGGTAAGGGATCTGTTATAGACTGGGAAGAAAGGCCGGATCTGTTATAGACTGGGAAGAAAGGCCAAAAGTTATCCTAACAAACCAGCATAATGACTCTGCAGGATTCCTATCCTGCAGTCTAATGTACTTTTTTGCGTCTAACTGTATGCATAAGCAAACTTGTTTATTTTGCTAATACCATGTCAGATATCAATTACATATGTAAACTGTATTACATAGGCTTAAAGCTGAATGGCTTTTCTCAAAAAAAGTTAAATTAAATACTAGAATATTTATAGTGCCAAGAATGCATTAGAACAAGATATCTCATCCATGCCATGCATGCCATACAGGGAATTAATGTGTCAATTTGTGTTTTCTCTGATGATCACATCCGCACTACCTATTTTGGACCCCATCATGCCTACTAACAGCAGGCTGCTCTACATACACACACACACACACACACATACACACACACACACACACACACACACACACACACACACACACACACTCTCTGTTTCTCTGTTCAAGTGAAAACAGTACCTTGCAGTAGTTGTTTCGCTATTCGCATAAACTCTCCTTGCTGTACAGACACTCGGAAATAACCTCACTGTTCTTTGCAGAAAAATAAATAAACTCCCTCCATTCTCATAGCATAAATTCTCCGTTCCTTCCTCGTAAGGGTTCCTTGCAGAAAAACAGCTTAAACTCCCTCCGTTCTTGTGCGGATACCTCATTCTCACCGGAAAGCTCATTAAAACAGCCTAAACTCCCTCTGTTTTTGCTGGAAAGCTAATTCTCTCCAGTCTCCATTCAAACAGCTGAAAAGCTCAATTCCAACAGGCTGATGGAGCGGATGTCATCGCACATGTGATGATGTCAGCTCAAAATGCACGGAAGAAAATTTTAAAAAACAAAGCTGGAAAGCTGTAAAAGTTTAGAAATGAAGGGGTGCCACTTGGGAATCATGGCACCTCATCATTTAGACCCCAAAACTCATTTTTTACCAAGTTATTTGGTACAGTTGGGAGGTATGTGGACCTAGTATGGAGCCTTGGGGTACTCCGAGGGTGATGGGTAAAAGGGTGGATAGTTTGCTGTGCCATAGGACAGCTTGTTATCTACCACTGAGATAGGATTGAAAACAATGGATGGCTTGGTCCTCTAGGAAGATGAATTTCGATGGCTTGGTCCTCTAGGAAGATGAATTTCAAAGTGTTTATGAGTATTTGGTGGTTTACCATACCAAAGGCTTTCAAAAGAGCAAGAAAGATAGCAGAGGAAATTTCATTATTGTTTCGGTGTTGGTTAATGATATTAGAGAAGGAGAGGAGGGCTGAGGTTGTACTATGGAATGGCCTAAAGCCATGTTGGGTGTTGGCTAGAAGATTATTATGGATAAGATAGCTCAGGAGTTGATTATGGATGCATTTTCCATAATTTTAGCCAAGGGTGACAGAATAGCTATGGGTCTATAGTTTGACAGGTCAGTAGACAGTGGGATGACATGGGATATGGTCCAGATGGAGGGGATGGATGCTTCAGTTATAGTTCTGTTGATCAGGATAGTAATAGGGTATGCTATGGCATCTGCATCTTTATGTAGATATTCTGCAGGGAGTAGATCAGCTGACAAGGTGGTAGGCTTTAGTTTCTTAAGTAATTTTTGGACAAAAGATGTGCAAACTGGTTTGAAGTTAAAGGAAAGTTGGGAGCTAGGTGTAGTGGCTGGAGAATATAGGCATCTGGGGTATAATTGGTTAGCTAGATTCTGGATGGTTGTTGTAAAGAAGCTGTTAAAGGTATTGGCAATTTCTTCTGGGGAGTTTTGGTTAGAATGCAAGGGGACAGGAGTGGAAGATTGTCCTGGACTAAGGAGTTTATTTATACCTACCCAAAACTTTTGTGGCTTGTTTTGGTGTTCTTCTTGTAGATGACAGTAATAGTTTTTCTTGTCTAATGTGGTGGATTTTTTTGTTTCACTTCTTGGCTGTCTGTATTTAAGTTGATCTATGCCCTATTTCCAAGTAGCATTTTTGTCTGGTTTCTTTTCTTTTGAGAGCCAATGAGCAACTTTTGTTTTGGTTCTAATATTCAGTGCTGGTGCATGGGTTCAAGGATAGATAGGAATTTGGTATTAAAGTAACTTACTGCTTCTTCATGTGGTAATTGTTTCAGAACTGACCAATTGCAAGATTTGAGTTCATTTTGGAAATTCGTGCAGTTAAAATTCTTATTGTTCCTTACTGTTCTAAAAATGGACTGGTTGTGTATATCAGCTTTTTGCCTGATTAAATAGGTGAGGAGGTGATCACTTACATCATCAGGCAAGGTCCCACTCTTGTATTTGAGGGGATGGGTTTTAACAAGAATCCAATCCAGAATGCATACTTTATTGTTCGGTTTACTAATCCTAGTGGGGGAGGATATGACCTGTGAAAATCCATAAAAGTTTATGTGGTGAGTGGGGGGTTCTGAGGAACACATGTTCCAGTCTATGTTGAAGTCCTTAAGTACAATGTTTTTTTTGGGGGTAGTTCCTGGATAATCAATGTAGGATATCTTTGAGGGTATTTATGTTATTGCCTGGGGGAATATACACACAGATGAGAATTATACATTTGTTCTTATTAATGTGGAGCTTATAATATCACATTATATCACTGTAAATAAACTCATCAAAGTGCACTTAAAATGATTGCTTTGGCAGTGCATATGTCACATTACTTCCCTGTCAATCTGCTGGTCATGGGGCATGGGAAATCACTGTATTGGCTGTGCATATGTCACATAACATTATTGTGGATTTGCTGGTCATGATGCACTTGAAATGACTGGTTTCACCATACAAAAAGTCCACAATAGAAGAAGAAGAAGAACAGACAACTTGCAGTGCACATGTCACATAATATCACTCTGGATTTGCCATCATGATGCACCTGAAATGATTGTTTTTGTAGTGCATATGTGACAATACATCACTGTGGATTTAATCATCATGTTGCACTTGAACTGATTACTTTGGCAATGCATATGCCATGTGGCAGCACTCTGGATTTACTGGTCATTGTGCACTTGATATAATTGCTGGGGCAGTGTTCTTGTCACATTACATCACTCTGGATTAACTGGTCAAAGTGCACTTGAAATGACTGGCTTCACCACATAATAATTGCAGAATGGAAAAACAGGAGACAGCCTGCAGTGCATATGTTACATCACATCACTGTGGATTTGCTGGTCATGGTACATATGGGATGACTGCTTAGGAAGTGCTTATCTCACATGACATTATTCTGGACTTGATGCTCATAGTGCACCTGATTACTTTTCAGTGCATAAGTCAGATAACATAACTATGGATTTGCTGGTCAAAATGCACCTGAAATTTGTGCTTTGATAGTGAATATGTCACATGACCTCACTGGATTTGCTGGTTGTGATGCACTTGAAATGTAATTTTTTGGCAGCGCCTTTTGGATTTTCTGCTGATGGTGCGCTTCAAATGATTGCTTTGGCACTGTATATGTCACATGACATCTGTGAGGATTTTCTGGGTATGATGCACTTGAAATTATTGTATTGGCAGTGCATATATCACATGATATAATCATGGATTTACTGGGCATAGTCCATTTGAAATGATTGCTTTGCCTGTGCATATGTCAAATAATATAATTGTGGATTTGCTGGTCATGGTGCATTTGAAATGATTGCTTTGACAATGCATATGTCACATGACATCACTGTGGTTTTGCTACTCATGGTGCACTTGAAATGATTCCATCTGGAGGGAATATGTCACTTGACATCATTGTTGATTAGCTGGCTGCAGTGCACTTGAAATTATTGCTTTTGCACTGCATATAATACAGGACATCATTGTGGATTGCTGGTCATGGTGCACTTGGAAGGATTGCATTGGAACTGTGTGTGTCACATGACATCACTATGGATTTGCTGGTTGTGGGGCACTTGAAATGATTGCTTTGGCAGTGCATATGTCCCTTGACAGCATTCTGGATTTGTTGGTCATGGTGCACTTGAAATGATTGCTTCAGCAGTGCATATGTCAGATGACATCACTGTGGTTCTGCTGGTCATCAGGCCCTTGAAATGACTGTATTGGGAGAGTATATGTCACATAACATCATTGTGGGTTGGCTGGTCATGGTGCACTTGATATGATCGCAGTGAGAGGGCATACATCATGTGACATTGCTGCGCATTTGTTGGTCATGGTGTAGGGCATATATCACATGGCATCATTGTGGATTTCCTGGTCATGGTGCACTTGAAATGATTGCTTTGACAATGGATATAATACATGACATCACTGTGAATTTGTTGGTCATGGTGCACTTGAAATGTTGCTTTCACAATGCATTTTTTATTGGCTGGCCATGGTTCACTAGAAGTGATTGCATTGGCAGTGCATATGTCACATGACATCATTGTGGATTTGCTGCCCATGGTGCACTTGAAATGACTGCTTTGATACTGAATATAATACATTACATCATTGTAGATTTTCTGATCATGATGCCCTTGAAATGACTGCATTGGGCATGCATATTTCACATAACATCATCACGGGTTCTATGGTAGTGGTGCACCTGACATGATAGTAATGGGAGGGCATACCTGACATGACATCACTGTGCATTTGTTGGTCATGGTGCACTTGCATTGATTGCACTGGTAGTGAATGCAATTCATGACATCATTGAGGATTTGCTGTTCATGGTACACTTCAAATGATGGATTTGGCACTGCATATGTCACATGACATCACTGTAGATTTCCTGGTCATGGTGCACCTGCAGCTATTGTGTTGGCAGTTCATATGTCACATGATATAATTGCGGATTTGCTGGTCATAGTCAACTTGAAATAATTGCTTTGGCAGTGCATATCTCATGTGATATTGTGGATTTGCTGGTCATGGTGCACTGGAAATGACTGCTTTGGCAGTGCATATGTCACAGGACATCATTGTGGATTTGCTGGTTGTGAGGCACGTGAAATAATTGCTTCAGCACTGCATATAATGCATGACATCATTGTGGATTTGCAGGTCATGGTGCACTTGAAAGGATTGCACTGGAATTCAATATGTCATATGACATTACTGTGTATTTGCTGGTCCCATTGTTCTTTATATGACTGCATTCACAGTGTATATGTCACATAACATCACTGTTTGTTGGCTGGTCATGGTGCACCGGATATAACCACAGTGAGAGGGCATACATCACATGACATTGCTGCACATTTGTTGGTCATGGTGTACTTGTAATGATTGCAATGGCAAGACATATATCACATGGCATCATTGTGGATTTTCTGGTCATGGTGCACTTGAAATGATTGCTTTGGCAATGGATATAATACATGACATCATTGTGAATTTGCTGGTCATGGTGCACTTGAAATGTTGTTTTCGAGTGCATTTTGGATTGGCTGGCCATGGTGCACTTGAAGTGATTGCATTGGTAGTGCATATGTCATATGATATCAGCATGTATTTGCTGGCCATGGTGCACTTGAAATGACTGCTTTGATACTGAGTATAATACATGACATCATTGTGGATTTGCTGATCATGATGCCCTTGAAATGACTACATTGGGCATGCATATTTCACACAATGTCATCACGGGTTCTGTGGTAGTGGTGCACCTGACATGATAGCAATGGGAGGGCATACCTGACATGACATCACTGTGCATTTGTTGGTCATGGTGCACTTGCATTGATTATACTGTTAGTGAATGCAATTCATGGCATCATTGAGGATTTGCTGCTCATGGTACACTTCAAATGATGGATTTGGCACTGTATATGTCACATGACATCACTGTAGATTTCCTGGTCATGGTGCACTTGCAGCTATTGCATTGGAAGTTCATATGTCACATGATATAATTGTGGATTTGCTGGTCATAGTCAACTTGAAATGATTGCTTTGGCAGTGCATATCTCATGTAATATTGTGGATTTGGTGATCATGGTGCACTTGAAATGACTGCTTTGGCAGTGCATATGTCGCATGACATCATTGTGGATTTGCTGGTTGAGGGGCACTTGAAATAATTGCTTCAGCAGTGCATATAATGCATGATATCATTGTGGATTTGCAAGTCATGGTGCACTTGGAAGGATTGTATTGGAATTCAGTATGTCACATGACATTACTGTGTATTTGCTGGTCCTGTTGTTCTTTACATGACTGCATTTGCAGTGCATATGACACATTACATCATCGTGGATTTTCTGGTTGTAGTGCAGTTGAAATTATTGCTTTGATATGACATCATTGTGGATTTGTTGATCATGGTGCCCATGAAAAGACTGCATTGGGCATGCATATGTCACATATCCTTATCATGGGTTCTGTGGCAGTGGTGCACCTGACATGATAGCAATGGGAGGGCATACATGACATGACATTGCTATGCATTTACTGGTCATAGGTTCATAGGTTCATAGGTGTGTACTAGGCTAATGGCCCTGGAGCTTTAACAAGTCTAGCCCCAAAAAATTGCCCTAGCACTGTGCCACTCAATGTTAGTTCACAGTGCCTCTATCTAGTAAGGCAACTGGAGTGATCCCTGGGGTGAACTTTCTGTTACCCATCCACTTTTGTGGCCTCTCCAGCTGTTGCAGGTGTCTGGTCAGGTACATGTCAAATGGGACATTATATTTGATGATTTGTCTAATGAGGGATGAGTAAAGAGGGATGGTGACCTCTTTCTTCCTGGATGCAAAACCTTTGGTTATGAGATGTGCCACATAGAAGGACTTTCTAACCATAGTGGCAATATGGTGGTTGAAGGTGAGGTTGCTGTCAACCTGGGTGCCCAGATCTTTTATGGCCCCTTCAGTGTTCTCCCATTGACATGCAAATTAGTGGGAACTGAGTTTTTTCTAAAGGGAATGATAATGCATGTCTTGGCATTAATTTTAATGCTATGGTGCACTTGCATTGATTGCACTGGCAGTGAATATAATTCATGACATCACTGTGGATTTGCTGGTCATGGTGCACTTCAAATGATTGTTTTGGCAGTGCATATTGTATTTGCTGCTAATGGTGCACTTCAAATGATTGGTTTGGAAATGTATATGTCACATGACATCACTGTAAATTTCCTGGTCATGGTGTAGGAATTGTGGTGAGCATGAGGCTTCAGAAGACAGTGAAGGATATCATCAGAACTGATGACAGACTCATGGCAATCAGACTCCAGTGTAATGATAGGGCAGTATTCATAATCACAGCCTATGCCTCACAGCAGTTTTGTGATAGTGAGGAAAAGAGTGCATTCAGACAGCAGTTGTAGGACCTGCTAGATAATGCAGGACAACATGAATTGGTGTTGATAATGGGCGACTTAAATGCACATATCCAGACAGACAGAACAGGGTATGAGGACTGCCTGGGTCTACATGGGTGGGGGCAACAGGAATAAAGAAGGAGAAGCCATTCTAGACTTCTGTCTGGAAAATGGCTTGATAGTAGCCAACACATGGTTCAATAAGAGAGACAGTCACAAGATCACATACAAGAGTAGCCCACATGCAACTCAGGTAGACTTCCTCCTAGTAAGAAAAAGGCACTGGAGTAGAATCCATGATTGCAAAGTCATCCTCAGTGAAACAGTCGGCCCACAGCATAAACCACTAGTTATCAATCAGCTGCAAGCAGTGGTCAGAGAAGGCTCTATGGTCAACAGAGAAGCTGACTGAGAGAAAGTACAACATTTCAAGGAATTACTCAGGGCTCTAGCTCCCCAAGAAGAGGAGGAAATAGGTGGAGTTGAACCAGAATTCAAAGCTATGGAAAGGATCATCATGGACCTCATAAATAAAGATATTGGGGACCTACAGACACTGGATCCTACCCAGTTCGGCTTTGTTAAGGGCAGATCCTGCCTCTTAAACCTGGTTGATTTCTTTGAAACAGTCACCAAGGCCAATGACGAGGGGAAGGTGGTCCACACAGGCTACCTGGACCTCGCAAAAGCCTTCGATACAGTACCCCACTCAGGCATTATAGATAAGCTCACCAGCTTAAATATAAACCCCTATGTCACTAGATGGGTTGCAAACTGGCTCAAGGACAGAACCCACTTGGTCAGAATTGCTGGAGCCATGTCAGACTCCAAACCAGTTAGTTACAAGTGGCTTCCCACAAGGCTCAGTCCTGGGACCTCTCTTGTTTGGTATATATTTCTCGGAGGTACAGGCCAACACGGAAGGACTGTGGCTGACCAAGTTCCCAGATGACTGCAAACTTGGTGCTATAATCGACTCTCCAGCCGACACAAGCATCCTCCAAAAGGGCCTCATAGATACAGACAACTGGTGCCAGAGCCATGGCCTCAAGCTAAACGCCAAAAAGTGCATAGTCATCTCCTTTGGCAAAAACAAAGTGCCCACAAATTACCACATAGGTGGTAATCCATTAAGTACAGAAGAAGTAATTAGGGACCTGGGGACCCAAGTTGATAGCAATCTCTCATTTGACAACCACGTGGCCAAAGTGGTTAGAAAAACATTTTATATAGCCCACTTAATCATGAAGAGATTCACATCTAGATCAGGGGAGGTCATCGTGCCTCTTTACTCATCCCTCATCTGGCCCATAATTGAGTACAATGCCCCTATCGGGATGTACCTTACCAGACACCTGCAGCAACTGGAAAGACCCCAAAAGTACCTCACCAAGAGGATCAAAGGGCTCAAACAGATGACATATGCTGCCCGGTTAAAGAAACTCCAGCTCTACTCAGTGGCATACCGCCTGCTCAGAGGCAATCTGTGCCTGATGTATAAAGCCATGTCCAACCTGGAATTAATGGACATGCTGCACCTCAGAAAATCCAAATCCCATCAAGCTACGCGCTCGAGAGACTTGAACCTCAGCACTGAAATAAATAGGACATGCTGGAGGGACAGATTCATAACCCAGAGGCTCCCTTCACTCTGGAATAAAATCCCAGTCCAGGTTAGGCAGAGTCCCTCATTGACTCTCTTCAAGAGGAATCTTGATGAGTGGATGGGAGATCATAGGTTTACCCCGGGTATCACTTCTGTGTCACTGTTAGACAGAGGCACAGTATACTAACCTCGAAAAAGGGCATAGCAAAATTAATTTAAAATGGGTGGTGAAAGCCAAACACACTCTGGCTAGGCTTATAAATGCCCTAGGGCAGATAGCCTAGTATGAACCTATGAACCTATAAGAATGGCAGCATCTAAAAACAGCATGTGTTAGGACTATAGAAAAGATATGTGGCCGAGCCAAATATGGAAATAAGGTACATAAGGAAAGCTGGTGATGGAATGCAGAAGTCCAGGAAGTCATCAAAAGAAAGAAGGAGTGCAGGAAGAAGTGGGAGATAGAAAAGACTGACCAGGCTAAGAAGGACTACTGGTTGGTTAACAAAGAAGCTAAGAAAGAAGTTGTAATAGCAAAGGATAGGGCATTAGAGGCACTGTAGCAACTTCTGGAAAGTGACTCAGTAAGTGGCACAAAGAAGCTATATCAGGTTGCAAGGCAAAAACAGAAAGATAAAGATGTCCAGATACCCTTCATAAGGGATGCCAGCAACAACCTGCTCACCAGTCCACAAGACATCAAAGGCAGATGGAAGGAGTATTTCCAGCAGCTTCTGAATCAACAAAATCCCACAGAAGTTCTACTGCCCCAGAAACAGCCTACAATGAGAGAAGAAGAGGACCCCCACCCTAGAATAAGTAGGAACAGCACTAAGGAAATGAAGTCAGAGAAAGAGGCAGGCTCAGATGAGGTCACAGCAGCTATGGTAAAGATGCTGGATGAGACAGGGGAGAAATGGCTCCTGAGGTTACTAATAGCAGTGTGGTGAGAAAATTAGATGCCAGATGACTGGAGAATAAGCATACTCATGCCAGTGTACAACAACAAAGGGAACATCCACAACAGTGGGCAATACAAAAGCATCAAACTCCTATGACATAGCATGAAAGTTTTGGAGATGGTGAGTGATAAATGGATATGCAGAGTAATAGAATGTAAGATGGGAGATGAGCAGTTTGGATTCAGATTAGTATGTATCCCAACTGACCCAATGTTTGCAGTGAGACAGATACTTGAGAAGAAGCTAAAGATGAGGAGAGAGTCCAACTTGACATTCCTAGACTTGGAAAAATGCATATGACAAGGTCCCAAGAAAGCTGATCTGGGCAGTACTGCAGTGGTTTGAAATCCCAGTAACACTGGTAAAATTAGTGCAGACTATGTACAAGGACCCAATGACTCAAGTACAAACAGTGTTCTGCCTCACATAGGGGTTCCCAATGGGAGTGGGTGAACACCAGAGTTCAGCCCTAAGCCCACATCTGTTCATACTGGTGATGGAATACATTAGCAAACAGGTTGGAGGGGACAGATCAACAAAGTTGCTGTATGCAGATGATGTGGCATTACAGGCAGACTCTGTGGCTAAAACCTCAGCAAAGTATAGGATAATGGAATGCAAAACTAAAGGCACAAAAGGGGTGAAACTAAGCACAAATAAGATGGTAATGGCAGCAAACTGAGGAAATCAGAAGAAGCTGAGAATAGAGATAGAAGGGAAGATAGTTGGAAGGGTAAACAGCTTCAAGTACCTGGGAAGGGTGGTTGAGGAGAAGGGAAGTCTGAATGAAGAGGTCAAAGCTAGAATCAAAGGAGCTGCAGCCAACTGACATAGAGTGTCTGGTGTAGTCTAGGACAGAAGAATGCCAAAGAAGCTGAAAAGTAATGTGTACAGGGCAGTGGTGCAACCAGTACTACTGCATGGTACAGAAACCTGAGCAGTAAAGGCAGAACAGTTGAACAAGCTAGAGGTGATGGAAATGAAGTGCCTGAGAAGGGTGGGAAGATGCACACTGTATGACAGATGAAGATATGAGGACATAAGAGCAGAAGCCAAAGTAGCTCAAATTGCAGAAAAGATCAAAGAGAACAGATTATGGTGGTTTGGACACGTGCAGAAAAACAGAAGACATCTGGTGAGGAAGATTTTGGAAAGACAGGAAGAAGGTAAGAGGAAGTGAGGACATCCAGCAAAGAGGTGGATGGATTGTGTGAAAGAAGATCTGCGACAGGCATGAGTGTTGAAGAAGGCAGAAGTATGGCACTGAATTGAGAAAGTAGTGACAGTTAACATGATATCCTGGCCCCATGTAGAAAACTGGCAAAAAAGGGGCTAATGATGATGATGATGGTGCACTTGCAACTATTTCATTGGCAGTGCATATGTCCAGGGTTGCCACCTATCCATTTTTTCCAGACTATCCAAAAATCAAATCAATTTTCCAGTAGTCCAGAAAACACTGTACAAACTCCAGTATTCTGTTTCAAAAAGGAAACAGACTACCAGAGTTTATTAAATCGGCTGATTTACTATGCTTTCCCATCAGCTGATGTCATACTGACATCACAGAATGGGCAGAATATGGGCAGGAGAGGGGGTGGGAAAGGGTAGGGTTATGGGTGATCTGGGGATGTGGCCTTACTCCAGTGTTAGCCAGAACAAAAGGTGGCAATCCTACATATCTCACATGACATCATTGGGGATTTGCTGGCTATGGGGCACTTGAAATGATTGCTTCAGAAATGCATATAATACATGACATCATTGTGGATTTGCAGGTCATGTTGCACTTGGAAGGATTGCATTGTAATTCAATATATCACATGACATCACTGTGTATTTGCTGGTCATTGTGCTCTTGAAATGATTGCTTTGGTAGTGCTTATGTCACATAACATCATTCTGGATTTGCTGCTTATGGTGCACTTGAAGTGATTGGCTTCACCGCATAATAATTACAGAATGGATGAAGAACATACAGTCTGCAGTGCATGTCTCACATGACATCATTTTGGATTTGCTGGTCATGGTGCAGCTGAAATTATTGCATTTCACTGCATAGGTCACATGACATCACTATGGATTTGCTGGTCAAAGTGCACCTGAAATTTTTGCTTTGGCACTGTATATGTCACATGACCTCACTGTGGATTTGGTAGATTAGATTAGATTCGTACTAAGCTAACTGCCCTTGCAAGACATTTTAAGCCTAGCCAATTATTCCCTGTGAAATTCAAACCCTGTACCTTGTGTTTGTAAGGCAAACACCTTAACCATTAGGCCACTCTCCCAACCCAAAAAAGTGTCACCACTACCAAGTCTTGAACCCAGGACCATGTGCACTACAATCACACCAACATACCACAACACCATCTAGTCATGGTACTTTTGAAATGATTGCTTTGGCAGTTCATATGTCACATGATATCACTGCTTATTGTATTGTAGTCATGCATTCAACTCATTGCTTTGGCAGTGCATATGTCACAGGACATCACTGTGCAATTGCTGGTCATAGTTCACTTGAAATGATTGCTTTAGCAGTGCATATGCACCACTATATAATTCAGGATTTGCTGGTCATGGAGCACTTGAAATGATTGGTTCAGCAGTGCATGTGTCAGATGACACCACTGTGGTTTTGCTGGTCATGGTGCCCTTGAAATGACTGCATCAGGAGTGCATATGTCACATAACATCATTGTGGATTGGCTGGTCATAGTCCACTGGATATATATGGAATGGGAGGGCATACATCAAATGGCATCACTGTGCATTTGCTAATCATGGTGCCCTGGCACTGATTGCTTTGGCAGGGAATATATCACATGGCATCATTGTCGATTTGCTGATCATTGTGCACATGAAATGACTGCTTTGGCAGTGGATATGATATATGACATCATTTTGGACTTGCTGGTCATGGTGCACTTGAAATGATTACTTTGCATTTTGGATTTGCTGCTCATGGTGCACTTCAAATGATTCATTTGGCAGTATGTATAATGCCTGACACTCTTTCTGGATTTGCTGGTCATGGTGCACTTGGAAGTATTGCTTTGGAATTGCATATGTCACATGACATCATTGTAGATTTTCATTTTATGCTGCACTTGAAATGATTGATGTAGAAATGCTTTTGTCACATGACATCACTGTGGATATGCTGGTCATGGTACACTTGAAATAATTGACCTCACCACATAATTGCAAAATGAAAGTAGAACAGATAGCCTGCAGTGCATATGCTACATGATATTATTGTGGATTTGCTGGTCATAGTACACTAAAATGATTGGCTTCACCACATAATAATTGCAGAATGGAAGTAGAACAGACAGCCTGCAGTGTATATACCACATGACATCCCTGTGAATTTGCTGGTCATGGTGAACTTAAAATGATTGCTTAGGCAGTGAATATGTCACATGACATCTCTGTGGATTTGCTCATCAAGGTATACTTGAAATTTTGCTTTGGCTATTTATATGTCACATGACCTCACTGTGTGTTTGCTTGTCATGGTGCACTTGAAATTATTGCATTGGGAGGGCATATGTCAGAAGACATCATTGTCGATTTGCCAGTCATGGTGCACTTGAAATGACTGTTTTTTCAGAGCATATAATACATGACATCCTTGTGGATTTGCTGCTCATGGTGTAATTGAAAGGATTGCATTGGCAATGCATTTTGGTACTGCCGGTGATGTTCCACTTGAAATGATTGCTTTGGAAGTGCATATGTCACATGACCTCATTCTGAATTTGTCATTCATAGTGCAGTTGAAATTATTGGCTTCACCACATAATAATTGCAGAATAGAAGAAGAGCAGACAACCTGCAGTGCATATGTCACAAGTCATCACTGTGGACTTGCTTGTCATGGTGCACATGAAATGATTGCTTTGGCAGTGCATGTCTCACATGACATCACTGGATTTGCTGGTTATGGTGTCCCTATAATGATTGCTTTTCACTGCATAAGTCACATGGCATTGCTATTGATTTCCTGGTCAAAGTGCACCTGAAATTTTTGTTTGGCAGGATATATGTCACATGACCTCACTGTGGATTTGCTAGTCATGGTGCCCTTGAAATTATTGCTTTAGCAGTTCATATGTCATATGACATCACTGTGAATTTGATTGAAATTGTGCACATGAAATAACTGCTTTGGCAGTGTATATGTCACATGACATCACTATGGATTAGATGGTCATGGTGCACTTCAAATGATTGCTTGGCCATGCATATGTAACATTATATCATTCTGGAATTGCTGGTTATAGTGCACTTGAAATGATTGCTTCAGCAATGCAACTGTCAGATGACGCCACTGTTTTTTCTGGTCATGGTGCCCTTGAAATTATTGCATTGGATTATGTATGTCACATAACATCATTGCAGGTTTCCTAGTCTTGGTGCACTTGATATGATTGCAGTGGTAGGGCATATATCACATGACATCATTGTGCATTTGCTGGTCATGGTGCAATTGCAATGATTGCATTGGCAGGGCATATTTCACATGACATCATTGTGGATTTGCTGGTCATGGTGCACATGAAATGACTGCTTTGGCAATGGATATAATACTTGAAATCATTTTGGATTTTCTGGTCATGATGCACTTGACATGATTGCTTTGGTAGTGGATTTTGGATTTGCTGCTCATGGTGCACTTCAAATGATTGCTTTGGCCCAGTATTTGTCACATGACATAAGTGTGGATTTCCTGGTCATGCTGAACTTGAAATGATTGCATTGGCAGTGCATACATCACATGATATAATCATGGATTTGCTGGTCATGGTGCAATTGAAATGATTGCTTTGCCAGTGCATATGTCACATGTTATCATTGTGTATTTGCTGGTCATGGTGCACTTGAAATTATTGCTTTTGCAGTGCATATGTCATATGACAACACTGTAGTTTTGATGGTCCTGGTGCACTTGAAATGATTACTGTAGCACTGCATATAATACATGACATCATTTTGGATTTTCTTGTCATGGTGCACTTGGAAGGATTGCATTGGAATTGCATACATCACATGACAGTGTGGATTTGCTGGTTGTGGTGCACTTGAAATTATTTCTTTGGTAATGCATATGTCACATAACATTATTCTCGATTTGCTGGTTTTGATGCACTTTAAATGATTGTTTCAGCAGTGCATATGTCAGATGACATCATTGTGGTTTAACTGGTCATGGTGGCCTTAAAATGATTGCATTGGGAGTCCATATGTCAACTAACATCATTGTGGGTTGGCTTGTTGTGGTGCACCTGATTTGATTACAAGTGAAGAATATATGATATCGCTGTGGATTTGCAGTCATGGTGTACTTGTAATGATTGCATTGGCATGGGATATATCACATGGCAACATTCAGGATTTGCTGGTCATGGTGCACTTGAAATGTTGCTTTGGCAGTGCATTTTGCATTTGCTGGTCATGATGCAATTGAAATGAATGCTTTGGCAGTGCATATGTCACATGACATCATTGTTATTTTTCTGATTATGGTGCTCTTCACATGACAGCATTTGCAGTGTGCATTTCAAATCACATCATCATGGATTTGCTGGTCATGGTGCACTTGAAATGATTGCTTTGACAGTCCATATAATATATGACATAATTGTGGATTTGCTAGTCATGGTGCACTTGGAAGGATTGCATTGGAATTGCATATGTCACATGATAGCACTGTAGATTTGCTGGTAGTGGAGCACTTAAAATAATTGCATTGACAATGCATATGTCACATGACATCATTTTGGATTTGCTGGTCATGGTGCACTTGAAATGATTGCTTCAGCAGTGGATATGTCAGATGACATCATTGTTGTTTTGCTGGTCATAGTGCCCTTGAAATGATTGCATTGGATATGCATATGTCACATAACATCATCACGTGTTGGGTGGTTATGCTGTGCCTGACATGATTGCAACAGGAGGCCATACTTAACATGAAATCACTGCGAATTTGCTGGTCATGGTGCACTTGCAATGATTGCATTGGCAGAGGATATAATACAAGAAATCATTGTGGATTTGTTGGTCATGGTGTTCTTGAAATAATTGCTTTTGCACCGCAGTTTAGATTTGCTCCGCATGGTGCACTGCAAATTATTGCTTTGGCACTGTATATGCCACATGGTATTGTGTATTTGCTGGTCATGATGCACTTAAAATTACCACATTGGAAGGGCATATGTCACATGACATCATTGTGGATTTGCTGGTTGTCGTGCACGTGAAATTATTGATTTGGCAGAGCATATAGTATATGACCTTATTGTGGATCTGCTGGTCATGGTGCACTTGGAAGGATTGCACTGGAATTCCATACATCACATGACATCACTTTGAATTTACTAATCACTGTGCACTTGAAATGATTGCTTTGGAAGTGCATATGTCACATGACATCATTCTGGATTTGCTGCTCATGGTGCACTTGAAATATTTGATTCAGCAGTGCATATGTCAGATGACATTACTGTGTTTTTTTCTAGTTATGGTGCCCTTGAAATGATTGCAGTGGGAGGGTATACATCACATGACATCGCTGTGCATTTGCAGGTCATGGTGCACTTGCAATGATTGCATTGGCAGGGCATATGTCACATGACATCATTGTGGAATTGCTGGTCATGATGCACTTGAAATTATTGCTTTGGCAGTGGATATAATACATGACATCATTTTGGATTTCCTCTTCTTGCTGCACTTGAAGCGATTGCTTTAATAGTAAATTTTGGATTTGCTGGTTGTGGTGCACTTGAATGGATTGCTTTAGCACTGCATAGGTCACATGACATCATTGTGGATTTCCTGGTCATGGGGCACTTGAAGTGATTGTATTGGCAATGCATACATCTCATGATGTAACCATTGATTTGCTTGTCAGAGTCCACTTAAATTGATGACTTTGGGCAGTGCATATGTCACATGATATCATTGTGAATTTGCTAGTCATGGTGCACTTGAAGTGATTGCAGTTGCAGAGCATATGTCACATGACATCAATGTGGTTTTACTGGTCATGTTGCACTTCACATGACTGCATTAGCAGTACATATGTCGCATGACATCATCGTGATAGTCATGGTGCACTTAAAATGATTGCATTGGGAGAGCATATGTCACATGACATCATTGTAAAATTACTGGTCCTGGTGCACTTGAAAGGAATGCATTGGCATTGCATATTTCACATGACATCACTGTGGATTTTCTGCTCATGATGCACTTCAAATGATTGCTTTGACACTGTATATGTCACTTGACTTCACTGTGGATTTTCTGGTCATGGTCCACTTGAAATTATTGTATTGGCAGTTCACATGTCACATGCCATAATTGTGAATTTACTGATCATAATCCACATGAAATAATTGCATTGCCAGTGCATATTTCACATGATATCATTGTGGATTTACTGGTCATGGTGCACTTGAAATGATTGCATTGGTAGGGCATACGTCACATGACATCATTGTGAAGTTGTTGGTTGTGATGCACTTGAAATGATTACTTTGGCAGTGCATATAGAGCATGACATCATTGTGGATTTGCTTGTTATGCTGCACTTCATATGATTGCTTTGGCACTGCATATGTCACATGACATCACTGTGGTTTTGCTGGTCATGGGTCTCTTCGCCTGATTGCATTAGCAGTTTATATGTCACATGTAGAACAGAGCATGTGTGCTTTGTCTTTAAGAAGCATATATATAAATAGTAGGCACGAGCTATACTCAGTGCCATTTTGAAAGTGCAGCCAGAGAGTGAACATGTAAGAATGAATGTAGCTAATTTGTATATGTTATTAAAGTTAAAGTTAATAAGCTTCAATCACGATGTGTTTGTACATAATAAAGCTGCTTGAACAGAACCCACAAAGACTCATCTATTACATCCTTACTAGATAAGCGACATGGTGTCAGAACTGGGATTCCAGAGACTGATATTCAGATCTACGAGGTGTAGAAATAACAGTGAAGGTAAACTAAGAGAAACAAGCATGAAAAAGAGCCAGAAAAGAACCAAAGATAATGGAAACTTGCACAAACTGTTTATTTTGTAAAAAAAAAAAAAAAACGGAGCATTACAAGGGCACAAACCCAATTATTAAACAAGCGAGAGCCACAAAAGGTTTATTAATTAAATAAAATGTTTAAGATTACGATATTTGATAAAACAATTATCAGAAAAGCAAAACGAGTGTGTTTAAAGCAAAATGGGCATGTTTAGAGTAAAACGAACATAAGAAAAGTACAATGGGCATAAAATGAGATTAAGTGAGCAAAATTAGTATGATAAGGGCAAAAAGGGCACATTAAGCATAAATAAAGCAAGGCAGCTGCATGTTTTTTGGCTAAGTGCATTGTTTTGGCATAACTATAACTTCATCTTGTAACAAAGGCATAACTAGAGTTATTCAAAGTATCTCAAAGTGTATAAAAGTGCTTACAGTGTGTGCTTATTACTGTGCAAGTATTCCAAAGACTTTGTGTGCAAGGTGCAAGTATTTCATAAAGCACAGCCAAAGTGCAGCCATTTCGAAATGTTTCTTGTGCTGGGTGTGTCTATTTGCAAAGTGCCACCATTACAGAGTATTTCTTGCACTGTAAAGAATTATCTAGCAAAGTAACACCATTTGGGGGAAAGTTTCAGTGTGCCATGTACTGTTTATTCACAAAGTGCAGTTACTTTGAAATGTTTCTTACTTTGAGCTTCTTCTGCCCAGTTCATTTGCACAGTGCAGTTATTTGAAATGTTTCTTACACAGATAAGAGGGGATTTCTTACAGTACAATAATTTCAAGAGTATTGCAGTGTCTGAGAGACTTATTTTGCAAAGTGCAGTTATTCAGAGGCTTGTTATGCTATTGGGCAAAGTTACAAATACTAGCATAAATTTCTGGCATATGTGTACATGTGTGTTCATGCATATTTACAAAATCCTTCACTGGTATGTGTTAATATGGCAGACAAATTTCAAAAGCCCTCACTACTTGTATTTGATCAGAATATTGCAGAGAATTAGAGAATATTTGAGCAAGAGTATGATGTTTTTATACAAGCAGCTTATTCTGACAAGGATGCATGCACTAAGGCATTCATTTTGCTAAACCTAGCTGGGTCAGAGGCCATTGAAAGAGAGTGTTTATTTGTGTATGCACCAGCAATATATGAGGGAGAAGGTGAAAATCATCATATTGTAATACAGGCAAAATTAAGGGAAGATGCCCTAGTGTTGGAAGCACAAATTTAGGGAAATGTGTAACCCCCAGGCAAATATTATATTAGAGAGACATTTGTTTTACACATCAGCTCAGAAACCAGGGCAAACTTTTGCATTTTATATTACTGACCTGAGGACCAAAGCTAAAATGTGTTGGTTTGGTGACTTAAAAGATGAGTTAATAAAGGACAGGCTTGTATGCGGTATTAATAGTGCTGCTGGGAGAATTATTTTGCTTCATGACATCATTAATAATGCCAATGAGATTTATCAAATCCATGAAGTTACATTAAGACACACAAGTATGTTTACATGTGACAAGGACATGGTTTCAGCAAGCTCCAGCTCAAATGTAGATAGCATACTACACATGGCAAACAGAAGCAGGCCTAAGCACATGGCAGCCACAGCCCTTGCTGGTTCACCAGGGAAACCACATAGTTTTCCAGCAAGTTCTAAGAAAGGAGCATGCTCAGTGCAGTACAAGTGTGAGTCAGCAAAACCCAAATCCAGCTTTATTGTTAACTGTTGCAATTGTGGTGCCAATCATGAGTCTAAAAGAGAAAAATGCTTAGCATTTGGTCAGCAGTGCTGCAAGTATAAAAAATGGAACCATTTTCAAAAGTTTTGCAAATCAAGTAAGCTTCACACAGTTATAAAGAAGGGTCACTTGAAAAAGCAATTTGATCATATAGAATGCTGCAATTCTACTGTCTATGTAGATGGTGTATCAGTAATTGGTGAAAAGGTTGATGCAGTGAATTTGTTCAAAAGAACAAAGTGTCTTGTACTGTCCCAGATCAATGGTAAATCCACCGAGCTTAAAGTAGACACTAGTTCAAAGTGTAATATTATATCAGCCAACATATTTGCTAAGGTGAGAACTAATGAACAAATGAATGTGGCTAGTAGTCCAAAACAGATAATGTGAAGTGAACTTAAACCTCAGTTCTCTAAAGTGTAAATTCAGACTACCAGAAGTTACATATGTAGGTCATTTATTTACCAGCACTGGCTTAAGACCAGACCCATCTAAGCAAGCAGCTATTCTTGAGATGTCAGCACCAGATAATATTCAAGCTCTACAGCATTTCCTTGGCATGCTCAACCATTTAGGCAAGTTCATACCAGACTTCAGTGAGTTGACAGCACCTTTAAGAGAGCTAACAGACAAAAAAATTACATGGTCTTGATTGGAACAGCACCAGAAGGCATTTGAAAACCTTAAGCAGAAAATTGCCACTCCACCTACATTATGATACTATGATGTCAAAAAATCAGTCACTCTTTCCTGTGATGCTTCAAAATTTGTTCTTGATGCAGTTATTCTTCAGGAAGGCAGACCAGTAGCCTATGCATCTAGCATACTTACCCAAACTGAAATGCAATATGCTCAAATTGAAAAAGAACTTTTGGCAATAGTATTTGCATGTTAAAAGTTTCATGATTTTGCTTTTTATGGTGCACTTGAAATTATTGCTTCAAAGCAAGAAACCAAAAGCCCAACATTCAAAAAGTACAAATGTTGTTTATTAAAACAGTGCTTTTGAGTATAACTCTTTTAGTGTAAAACATAAAAAGTCCAATAAATGCTCACATTATACACAAAACACAGCCATTCCTTTCACATAAGCAATTAACAACAATTAGTAGCTGGAAGAAATTTAAAGTGTCCCATATTAAAATTGCATACATGCATATATAACAATAATACTAAAATCATAATAAAGCATCTATTGCTTCAGCAATGCATATGTCAGTTGACATCACTGTGATTTTGCTGGTCATGGTGCCCTTAAAATTATTGCATTGGAGTGCTTATATCACATATAATATTGTGGGTTGGCTGGTCATGGTGCACCTGACATGATTGGAATGGGAGGGCATACAACACATGATATTGCTGTGCATTTGCTGGTAATGGTGCACTTCCAATGACTGCATTGGCAGGGCATATGTCCCATTGCATCATTGTGGAGTTGCTGGTCAGGGTGCACTTGAAATTATTGTTTTGGCAGTGAATTTTGTATTGCTGGTCATGGTGCACCTGAAATGATTGCTTTGACACTGCATATGTCACATGACATCACTGTGGATTTCCTGGTCATGGTGCAATTGGAATGATTGCATTGGCAATGCATGTATCACATGGTATAATCTTGGATTTGCTGGTCATAGTCCACTTGAAATGATTTCTTTGGCCGGGGATATGTCATATGATATCATTGTGAATTTACTGGCCATGGTGCACTTGATATGATTGCTTGGGCCATGCATATGTCACATGACATCATTGTGGTTTTGCTGGTCATGAGGCTCTTCACCTGACTGCATTATCAGTGTATATGTCACAAGATATGTTTGTGGGTGTGCTGGTCATGATGTACTTGAAATGAGTACTTTGGCAGTGCATATAATACATGACATCATTATGGATTTGCTGGTCATAATGCACTTGAAAGGATTGCATTGGTATTGCATATTTCACATGACATCACTGTGGATTTACTGGTCTTGGTGCACTTAAAATGATTGCTGTGGCAGTGTTTCTGTCATATGACATCACTATGGATTTGCTCATCATAGTACACTTGAAATGACTGCCTTCACCATGTAATAATTGCAGAATGGAAGTAGAACAGACAGCCTGCAGTGCATATGTCCCATGACATCCTTGTGGATTTTCTGGACATGGTGACTTTGAAGTGATTGTTTAGGCAGTGCATATGTCACATGACATCACTGTGGATTTGCTGGTCATGTTGCACTTCAAATTATTCCACTGGAAGGGCATATGCCACATGATATCATTGTGGATTTGCTGATGATGGTCCATTTGAAGTTATTGTTTTTGCAGTGCATATGTAGGATGACATCACTGTGGTTTTGCTGGTGATGGTGAACTTAAAATAATTGCTTTGGCAGTGCATATGTCACATGTCATCACTGAGGTTTTGTTGGTTATGGTGCCCCTGAAATGATTGCATTGGGAGTGCATATGTTGCATAACATCATCGTGCATTGGCTGGTCATGGTGCACCTGATAGGATTGCAAGCAGAGGGTGTACATCACATGACATTGCTGTGTATTTACTAGTCATGGTGTACTTGCAATGACAGCATTGGCAGGGAATACATCAGATGGCATCATTGTAGATTTGCAAGTTATGGTACACTTGAAATGATTGCTTTGGCAGTGGATATAATACATGACATCATTGTAGATTTTCTGGTCATGGTGCACTTGAAATGTTGCTTTGGATCTGCATCTATCACATCACATCACATCACTGTTGCTTTGGCAGTGCATTTTTGTATTTGCTGGTCAGGGTGCACTTCAAGAGATTGCTTTGGCAGTGTATATGTCACATGACATCTCTGCGGTTTTGCATGTCATGGTGCTCTTCACATGACTGCATTTGAAGAGCATAAGTCACATTACATCATTGTAGATTTGCTGGTCATGGTCTACTTGAAATGATTGCTTCAGCAGTGCATATTTCAGATGACATCACTGTGGTTTTGCAGGTCAAGGTGCTCTTGAAATTATTGAACTGGATATGCATATGTCACATAATATCAATGTGGTTTTGGTAGTCGTGGTACACCGGGTACACTTGACATGACATCGCTGTGCATTTGCTGGTCATGGTGCACTTGAAATGATTGCTTTTGCAGTCTATTTTGAATTTGCTGCTCATGGTGCACTTTAAATAATTGCTTTGCCACTGTATATACCACATGACTTGACTGTGGATGTACTGGTCATGGTGCACTTGAAATTATTGCATTGGCAGTGCATACATCACATGATATACTTTTGGATTTGCTGTTCATAGTCCACTTAAAATGATTGCTTTTGCAGTGCATATCTCACATGATATCATTGCAGATTTGTTGGTCATGGTGCACTTGAAATGACTGCTTTGGCACTGCATATGCCACATGATATAAACATGGATTTGCTAGTCATAGTCCACTTAATAAGATGGCTTTCATAGTGCATATGTCACTGATATTGTGGATTTTACTGGCCATGGTGCTCTTGAAATGATCGCTTTGACTGTGCATATGTCACTTGACATCACTGTGGTGTTCATGGTCATGGTGCTCTTCATATGACTGCATTAGCAGTGCATATTTCACATGACATCATCATCAAATTTCTGGTCATGCTGCACTTGAAATTATTGCAATGGGAGAGCATATGGCAAATGACATCATTGTGCATTTGCCTATCATGATGTACTTGAAAGGATTCCTTTGGCAGTGCACATACTACATGACATCATTGTGGATTTGCCGGTCATGGTACACTTGAAAGGATTGCATTGGAATTTAATATTTCACATGACATTACTGTGAATTTGCTTATCATGGAGCACTTGAAATGATTGCTGTGGCAGTGTTTTATCATATGACATCACTATGGATTTGCTGATCATGGTTTACTTGAAATGATTGGCTTCACCACATAATATTTGCAGAATGGAAGTAAAACAGACAGCCCGCAGCACATATGTGACATGACATCCCTGTGGATTTGCTGGTGATGGTGAACTTGAAATAATTGCTTATTCTGTGCATATGTTACATTTATTTATTTTATTATTTTTTTATTTTATATTTCTTTACCAAGAAAGTCTGACTTGGAAAGAAGCCAATTTTCAGCAGAGTCCTGGGGCAGAATGCTACAGATGCATGTTTTTATAAATTGGGAGGAAACCGGAGCACCTGGAGGAAACACACACGGATGCAGGGAGGACATGCAGACTCCACACAGAAGGCATCCCAGCCAATAATTTAACCATAGAACCTTTTGCTGTGAGGTGAAAACTCAAATAATGCATCACTGCGCTGTTCATCCATTGTTGGTCATGGTGCACTTGAAATGATTGTTTTGGCATTGCATTTTACAATTGCTGGTGATGGTGCTCTTGAAATGATTGCTTTGGCACCGCATATGTAGAATGACATCACTGTGGTTTTGCAAGTCATGGTGAACTTAAAATTATTGCTTTGGCAGTGCATGCATCACATGACATCACTGTGGATTTCCACGTCATGGTGCACCCGAAATAATTGCTTTGGCATAGCATAGCTCACATGACATCTTTGTGGATTTGCTACTAATGGTACACATGAAATGATTGCTGTGGCTGTGTATTTTGGATTTGCTGGTCATGTGTATTTGAAATTATTCCTTTGGCAGTGCATATAATAGAATGGCATCTCTGTGAATTTGCTGGTCATGGTGCACTTGAAATGATTGCTTTGGCAGACCATATATCAGATGATGTCACTGTATATTAACTGGTCATGAGGCACTTGATTGCTTTGGCAGTGCATATGTCACATGAATTAATTATTAATTTGCTGGTCATGGTGCACTATAAATGACTGCATTGGCAGTGCATATGTCATATGACATCTTTGTGGATTTGCTGGTCATGGTACATTTGAAATGGCTGGCTACTCCATATAATAAATGCACAACAGCAGAAGAATAGACTGCCACAGTGCACATGTCACATGATATCACTGTGGATTTGTTCATCATTGTGCACTTGAAATGATTCCTTTGGCAGTACATATGTCACAGTGACATCATTGTAGATGTCTTTGTCATGGTGCTCTTGAAATGATTGCTTCTCTAATGCATATGCCATGTGACATCACTCTGGATTTGCTGGTCATGGTGCACTTGAAATGATTGGCTTCACCACATAATAATTTCAGAATGGAAGAGGAGCTGACAGACTAAAGTTCATATGTCCCATGACATCACTGTAGATTTGACTGTCATGGTGCAATTTAAATAATTGCTTTTCAGTGCATAAGTGACATCGCATCACTATGAATTTGCTGGTCAAAGTGCATCTGAATTTTTTGCTTTGACAGCGCATACGTCACATGATATCACTGTTTATTTGATTGTAATTGTGCACTTGAAATGATTGCTTTGGCAGTGCATACATCACATGACATTACAGTGAATTAGCTGGTCATAGAGCAACTGATCACATGATAACACTGTGCATTTGCTGGACATTGTGCACTTGCAATTATTACAATGACCAGACATATGTCACATAGCATCATTGTGGATTTCCTGGTCATGGTGCACATGAAATGACTGTTTTGGTAGTGGATATAATACCTGGCATCATTGTGGATTTGCTGATCATGGTATACATGAAATGATTGCTTTGGTAGTGTATATAATGCATAAAATCATTGTGGATTTGCTGGTCAAGGTGTACTTGAAAGGATTGCATTGGCATTGAATATTTCACATGACATCACCATGGATTTGCTGGTCATGGTGCACTTGAAATGATTCCTGTGGCAATGTTTTTATTACATGACCACTATGGATTTGCTGGTTATGGTACACTTGAAATGATTGGCTTCACCACGTAATAATTGAAGAATGGAAGCAGAAGAGACAGCTTGCAGTGCATATGTCACATGCAACCACTGTGGATTTGCTGGTCAAGATACGCTTGAAGTTTTGCTTAGGCTGTGTATATGTCACATGACTTCACTGTAGATGTGCTGGTCAATGTCCACTTGAAAAGATTTCATTGGATGCGCATATGTAACATCACATCACTTTGCATTTGTTAGTCACGGTGCACTTGAAATGATTGCTTTGGCAGTGTATATAATACATGATATCCTTGTAGATTTGCTGGTAATGATGAACTTGAAATGATTGCTTAGGCATTGCATTTTGGAGTTGCTGTTGATTGTGTACTTGAAATCATTGCTTTGGCAGTGCATTTGTCACATGACATCAATGTGGTATTGTTGGTCAAGTCCTTTTTGCATGAGTGCATTAGCAGTGCATATGTCACATGACATAATTGTAGACTGGATGGTCATGGTGTACTTGACATGATTGCATTGGGAGGGCATATATCGCATTACATCATTGTGGATTTATTGGTCATGGTGCAAATGAAATGATTCCTTTGGCAGTACATATAATGCATGACATTGTTTTGGATTTGCTGGCCATGGAGCAGTTTAAAGGATTGCATTGGCATTGTACATTTCACATGATATAACTGTGGGTTTACTGCTCATGGTGCACTTCAAATGATTGCATTGGCACTGTATGTGTCACATGAAATCACTGTGGATTTCCTGGTCATAGTCCACTTGAAATTATTTTATTGGCAGTGCATACGTCAAATGATATAATCATGGATTTGATCATAGTCAATTTGAAATTATTGCTTTACAGTGCATATCTCACATGATATCATTGTGGATTTTGTGGTCATGATGCACTTGAAATGATTGCATTGTGGATTTGCCCGTCATGGTGCAGTTGAATTGATTACTTTGGCAGTGCATATAGAGCATGGCATCCTTGACGATTTGCTGGTCATGGTGTACTTGGAAGGACTGTATGGGAATTTCATATGTCATGTGACATCATTGTGAATTTGCTGTTCATCATGCACTTGAAAGGATTGCTATGGAAGTGCATATGTCACATGACATCATTTTGGATTTGCTGGTTATGGTGAACTTCAAATGATTGCTTCAGGAGTGCATTTGTCTGATGAGATCAGTGTGGTTTTGCTGGTCAAGATGCCCCAGAAATTATTCCATTGGGAGTATATATATCATATATCATCATTGTGTGTTAGCTGGTCATGGTATATCTGATATGATTGCAATGGGAGGGCATATACTACACAGAATTGCTGTGCATTTGTTGGCATTGGTGCACTTCTAATAGCTGCATTAGTGGGGCATATGTCACATTACATCATTATGGATTTGCTGGTCATGGTGAACTTATTATTGCTTTAGCAGAGCATATATCAGAATGTGTCACTGTATATTAACTGGCTATGGTGCACTTGACTGCTTTGGTAATGCACATGTCACACAAATCCACTGTTGATTTTCTGGCCATGATGCACAGGAAATGGCTGCACTGGCAGTGCATATGTCACATGACAACTTTGTGGATTTGCTGGTCATGGTACATTTGGAATGACTGGCTTCTTGATATAATAAATGCACAGTAGAAGAAGAATAGACAGCTGCAGTGCACATGTCATATGATATCACTGTGGATTTGCTCATCATGGTGCACTTAAAATGATTCCTTTGGCAGTGCATATGTCACAGGACATCCATGTGGATTTCATGATCACAGTGCTCTTGAAATGATTGCTTTGCCAGTGCATATGCCATGTGACATTACACTGGATTTGCTGGTTGTGGTACACTTCAAATGATTGGCTTCCGCATATACTATTTGCAAAATTGAAGTAGAACAGACAGCTTTCAGTGAATATGTGCATGTCATCCCTGTGGATTTGCTGGTCATGGTGAACTTGAAATAATTGCTTTTTCTGTGCATATGTCACATGACATCACTGTGGGTGTGCTGGTCATGGTGCACTTAAAGTGATTGTTTTGTAGTCCATATTAAAATCGCTGGTGATGGTGCACTTGAAATGATTGCTTTGGCAGTGCATATATATAATGACATCATTGTGGTTTTGCTGGTCATGGTGAACTTAAAATCATTGCTTTGGCAGTGCATATATCACATAACATCAGTGTGGATTTCCAGGTCATAGTGCACTTGAAATAATTGCTTTGGCAGTGCATATGTAGAATGACATCACAGTGGTTTTGCTGGTCATAGTGAACTTAAAATTGTTGCTTTGGCAGTGCATTCATCACATGACATCACTGTGGATTTCTAGGTCATGATGAACTTAAAATCATTGCTTTGGCACTGCAAACATCTCATGACATCACTGTGGATTGCCCAGCCATGGTGCACTTCAAATGATTGATTTGGCAATGCATATGTCACATTACATCTTTACTGCTAATGGTACACTTGAAATGATGCCTTTGGCAGTGCATTTTGGATTTGCTGGTCATGTGTACTTGAAATTATTAATTCAGCAGTGCATATAATAAAATGACATCTCTGTGGATTTGTTGGTCATGCTGCACTTGAAATGATTGCTTTGGCAGGGCATATGTCACATGAGAACACTGTCGATATTCTGGTCATTGTACACTTGAAAGTATGCCTTTAGCAGAGCATATATCAGAAGATGTCACTATATATTACCTGGTCATGCTGCACTTGATTGCTTTGGCAATGCATATGTTACATGAATTCACTGTTGATTTACTGGTCATGGTGCACTGTAAATGACTGCATTGGCAGTGCATATATCACATGACATCTTTCTGGCTTTGCTGATCATGCTGCATTTGAAATGACTGGCTTATCCATATAATAAATGCACAATAGATGAAGAATAGACAGCCACAGTGCACATGTCACATGATATCACTGTGGATTTACTCATCATGGTGAACTTGAAATTATTCCTTTGGTAGTGCATATGTCACATGACATCACTGTGGATTTCATGGTAATGCTGCTCTTCAAATGATTGCTTTGCCAATGCCTATGCCATGTAATATCACTCTGGATTTCCTGGTCATGTTGCACTTGAAATGATAGCTATGGCACTCTTTTCGTCACGTGACATCTCTCTGGATTTGCTGGTCATGTTGCACTTCAAATGACTGGCTTCATCACATAATAATTTCAGAATGGAAGCAGAGTTGACAGCCTAAAGCTCATATGTCGCATGACATCACTGTGGATTTGCCTGTCATGGTGCACATGATATACTTGCTTTTCAGTGCATAAGTCACATCAGATCACTATGGATTTAATGGTCAAAATGGACCTGACATGTTTGCATTGGCAGTGTATATGTCATTTGAACTCACTGTGGATTTGCTGTTTGTGGTGCACTTGAGATAATTGCTTTGGCAGTGCATATGTCACACAACATTATTGTTTATTTGATTATAATTTGGCACTTGAAATTATTGTCTTGGCTGTGCATATGTCACCTACATCACTGTCCATTAGCTGGTCATGTTGCAACTGATATGATTGTAAATAGAGGGCATGCATCACATCATATTACTGTGCATTTGCTGGTCATTGTGCACTTGCAATGATTATATTGGCAGGGCATATGTCACATGGCATTATTGTGGATTTGCTGGTCATGGTGTACATGAAATTATTGCTTTGGCAGTACATATAATGTATAACATCATTGTGGATTTGCTGGTCATGGTGAACTTAAAATCATTGCTTTGGCAGTGCATATATCACGACATCAGTGTGGATTTCCAGGTCATAGTGCACTTGAAATAATTGCTTTGGCAGTGCATATGTAGAATGACATCACAGTGGTTTTGCTGGTCATGGTGAACTTAAAATTGTTGCTTTGGCAGTGCATACATCACATGACATCACTGTGGATTTCTAGGTCATGATGAACTTAAAATCATTGCTTTGACACTGCAAACATCTCATGACATCACTGTGGATTGCCCAGCCATGGTGCACTTCAAATGATTGCTTTGGCAATGCATATGTCACATGGCATCTTTGTGGATTTACTGCTAATGGTACACTTGAAATGATTCCTTTGGCAGTGCATTTTGGATTTGCTGGTCATGTGTACTTGAAATTATTAATTCAGCAGTGCATATAATGAAATGACATCTCTGTGGATTTGTTGGTCATGCTGCACTTGAAATGATTGCTTTGGCAGGGCATATGTCACATGAAAACGCTGTGGATATTCTGGTCATTGTACACTTGAAAGTATGCCTTTAGTAGAGCATATATCAGAATATGTCACTATATATTACCTGGTCATGCTGCACTTGATTGCTTTGGCAATGCATATGTTACATGAATTCACTGTTGATTTACTGGTCATGGTGCACTGTAAATGACTGCATTGGCAGTGCATATGTCACATGACATCTTTCTGGCTTTGCTTATCATGCTGCATTTGAAATGACTGGCTTATCCATGTAATAAATGCACAATAGATGAAGAATAGACAGCCGCAGTGCACATGTCACATGATATCACTGTGGATTTACTCATCATGGTGAACTTGAAAATATTCCTTTGGTAGTGCATATGTCACATGACATCACTGTGGATTTCATGGTCATGCTGCTCTTCAAATGATTGCTTTGCCAATGCCTATGCCATGTAATATCACTCTGGATTTCCTGGTCATGTTGCACTTGAAATGATAGCTATGGCACTCTTTTTGTCACGTGACATCTCTCTGGATCTGCTGGTCATGTTGCACTTCAAATGACTGGCTTCATCACATAATAATTTCAGAATGAAAGCAGAGTTGACAGCCTAAAGCTCATATGTTGCATGACATCACTGTGGATTTGCCTGTCATGGTACACATGATATAACTGCTTTTCAGTGCATATGTCACATCAGATCACTATAGATTTAATTGTCAAAATGGACCTGACATTTTTGCATTGGCAGTGTATATGTCACTTGAACTCACTGTGGATTTGCTGTTTGTGGTGCACTTGAGATGATTGCTTTGGCAGTGCATATGTCATACAACATCATTGTTTATTTGATTATAATTTGGCACTTGAAATTATTGTCTTGGCTGTGCATATGTCACCTACATCACTGTCCATTAGCTGGTCATGTTGCAACTGATATGATTGTAAAGAGAGGGCATGCATCACATCATATTACTGTGCATTTGCTGGTCATTGTGCACTTGCAATGATTATATTGGCAGGGCATATGTCACATGGCATCATTGTGTATTTGCTGGTCATGGTGTACATGAAATTATTGTTTTGGCAGTGCATATAATGTATAACATCATTGTGGATTTGCTGGTCATGGTGCACTTGAAAGGATTGCATATTTCACATGACATCACTGTGGTTTTGCTAATCTTGGTGAACTTAAAATCATTGCTTTGGCAGTGCATATGTCACATGACATCTTTGTGGATTTGCTACTAATGGTGCACTTGAAATGATTGCTTTGGCAGTGCATTCTGGATTTGCTGGTCATGTGTACTTGAAATTATTCCTTCACCTGTGCATATAATAGAATGACATCTCTGTGGATTTGCTGGTCATGGTGCACCTGAAATTATTGCTTTGGCAGTGCATATGTCACATGAATTCACTGCTGATTTGCTGGTCATGGTGCACTGTAAATGACTGCATTCGCAGTGCATATGTCACAAAACATCTTTGTAGATTTGCTGGTCATGGTGCATTTGAAATGACTGGCTTCTCGATATAATAAATGCACAATAGAAGAAGAACAGTGCACATGACACATGATATCACTGCAGATTTACTCATCATGGTGAACTTGAAATGATTCCTTTGGCAGTGCATATGTCACATGGCATCACTGTGGATTTCATAGTTATGGTGCTCTTCATATGATTACTTTGCCAATGTCTATGTCATGTGACATCACTCTCGATTTGCTGGTCATGGTCTCCTTGAAATGATTGCTATGGCATTATTTTTGTCATGTGACATCTCTCTGGATTTGTTGGTCATGTTGCACTTCAAATGATTGGCTTCACCACATAATAATTTCAGAATGGAAGAAGAGCTGGCACCCTAAAGTTCATATGTCACATGACATCATTGTAGATTTGTCTGTCATGGTTCACTGGAAATGATTGCTTTTCAGTGTATAAGTCACATCAGATCATTATGGATTTTCTGGTCAAAGTGCACTTGAAATTTTTGCTTTGGCAGTGTATATGTCACATGAAATCACTGTGGATTTGCTGGTCATGGTGCTTAAAATGATTCCTGTGGCAGTATTTTTGTCACATGACATCACTATGGATTTGCTGGTAATGGTACACTTGAAATGATTGGCTTCACCACATAATTGAAGAATGGAAGTAGAACAGACAGCCTGCAGTGCATATGTCACAAGACATTCCTGTGGATTTGCTGGTTTGTGCTGAACTTGAAATGATTGCTTTGGCAGTGCATATGTCACATGACATCGCTGTTTAATTAATTGTAGTTGTGCACTTGAAATGATTGCTTTGGCAGTACATATGTCACATAACATCCAAACAAAACACCACTACAAGAAAACCAAAAAAAAACAAAAAAAAAAAAAACCAAAAAAAAGATATCCAAAGCCAGGAAACAGTCTGCCGATGTAGGTCACAGTATAAAAACTACAACCACCAAATAGCGTAGAATCAATTTATTTCCGCTTTCGTCAGAAGACTTCATCAGAATACACACTTACAAAAAACAACCTCCTTAAATAACACTTCAATAAATCAATTAACCAATTAGTCTTAAAATCTGAAAACCTTTAAAGTGCTACTGCATATTGAACAAAGGTGTAATTTTATCTTTATTAATGCTTAACTTGCCATTCTTTAAAAAACATTTAATATTAATAGTCCCGTTTAAACCAGGATGCTTGTCAGACTTCAAACGAATCTGCCACAAAGCTTCCCTTTGCTCAACAAAATTTCTAAAATCTCCCCCCCTCAAATCAGATTTGCAAACTTCTAAAACAGAAAATAAATTTTTTTTAAAATTAATACAAATCACGGAGTGTTTAAACAGTGCATTAGTTTCATCATGTGACTTGATACCATATAAGTGCTCATGTATACGGGTTTTGAGACATCTCGTGGTCATTCCAACATAAAAAGCTGGACATGTACTACATAACCCAATATACACTACCCCCCTGGTACTGCAGTCAACATATTCAGGTACCTGAAAGGTTTTGTCAATGCTTTCAATGAGAATCAGTGGCCCTACAGAACGAAATCGACAAGTGTTGCAATTGTAACAGGGAAAAACACCTTTTGTCTTAGTTTTATTTGTAACTGATGGTGTACTATTAGCCTCAAGTGCTTTTTTGATGTTAAAAGTATTTCTAAAAACAAAAGATGGTTTCTCACCTAACACTTTTGAAATATCTCTATTCCCTTGAATAATTTTCCAATTTCTTTCTATCAAATTTTTAATAGCCGGCCCATCAATACTCATTCCCAGGGAGCATACAGGACCAACAATACCTGTGTCAGTGGGAACATTTGGGATTATTGCTTCTTCATTTATATCCACCTTATAATCCAAGATAGCTGGATAAAAAGTGTTTCTCCTGCTTAGAACAGTAGTAATAATATCATCTAAGATAATACTTGGATACCCCCTCTTTAAAAACAATTTTTTAATGAAAAAAACTTCTTCATGTAAGTCACGTTCAGATGAAGTCATTCGACAGGCCCTAATAAACTGTCCCTTTGGGATATTTTTAATGGTATGTTTTTGGTGTGCACTGTCAAAGTGAAGATAATTGTTTGTAAAGGTCTCCTTACGATGTATTTTACTATTGAATCTATTTTCAGTGGAATCCCATCTTAAAGAGACATCCAAAAAGTCGACCAGTAAACCAAAATTGCCTAGTTTGAATTTTAAAAAACTGACTTGTTTGTTTATTTCGTTAACAAAATCATTTACGATACAACTATCCCCTTTTATAATAAAAAACAAATCATCAACAAACCGGAAATATATTAGAATTTCAAACCTGGTCCTTAGCAAAATTAAAAAGAATTCCTCCCACCAGGCCATTACCAAGTTGGCATAAGAAGGGGCCGCTGAAGACCCCATAGCCACTCCCCTTTTTTGCCTGTAATAGCAATCCCCAAATAAAAAATAGTTGTGGTGGAGTAAAATTTCAAGAAACCTACAGATGGTAGAAATTTGACCAGAACTAAATTCCTGGTATGTACTTAACAAGGTACGAATGGCATCAACCCCTTCTTCGTGAGGTATACAGGTATATAAGGATTCTACATCTAAGGTAAACATAATATGTTTACCAGAATCAAAAATACCTTTACTTGCAAAATTATTAAACCTATTTAGGAAGTGCCAGGAATCCTTAATAAATGATTCTTGTTTGGATACCAAAGGTCCCAGAGTGGCATCCAGAACCAATGAAATCCCCTCGGTGACTGAGTGAGAAGACACTATAGGTCTAAATGGGGAGTCAGAAAGATGTTTGTGTGTTTTAGGAATGCCAAATAAAACACCCACTCTAGGCTTCTCAATCACACAAAATTCATAGACCTCCAAATTAATCTCATTATTCATGAGAGCATCATATAATAGGGAGTGTATGTACATTTCCTTTTTCTTGATTTGGAAGGGTGTAACCACTTCGTACTCGTCATTATTATTTAATAAAATCATCATTTTGTTATTGTACTGTTCCTGAGTCATTACGACTATGTTACCACCCTTGTCGCTTTTCATAAAGCGCAAACTACTATTTCTTTCACGTAATTTGTTAAATGCTTTTCTTTCTTTTAAACTCAAATTATGCCTGTGTTTGAATTTACGTGAAAGAATGTTATCAAGATCATTGACACATGACTCCTCAAATATCTTTATAGTGTGTGACAAAGGGGGGTTATAAACAGAAGGTTTAACCAAAGGACTGCTGCCAACAGGAATATCATTCAATATATAAGATAAATTTAGTTTCCTGGAGAATTTTTTAATATCTAACACAGTGTTACTGTAATCTGCTCTAACTGTGGGAACAAAATTAAGGCCTAGTCTCAGCACTTCAAGTTCTTCGTCACTAAAAATAAAGTCAGTTAAATTTATAATGTCAAAGTTTGATTTATCTCGATCATTTTCTGTTCCGTCATCTAACTCTCTTCCTCTGAAGAGTGGGAACCCAGGAATGTCCTGCTCCTGGTTAACATGGCCTTCTTGTTGTTCTGTCCTCTTTCCTAAAAAAGCAGAACCACCTGAGTTCAAGGTGTCAGAAATAACATTCTCAACAGAGGTGCCGGTGTTGGCGGTACCGGCATTGATACCAGTTACTTTACTTGTCCCCTCAATCACAATGTCGTCAGTAGGGTGAATAACTTTTTCATTGACCGGCTTCGCAAAATCAACGGCAAAACCATTATAGTGTCCAAGTAAACCACTGTCACAAGTCATACTGGAAGATATATTCTTCCTATTGGTGTTAACATTAGATAACAAAGGCTTGTTGTAATTATTTACAGCATTGCTATAAAGACGTTTATTGCCGTAATGTGAACCGGCGACCCTGGAGTTGGGCTCCTTATTCCCAGGGACAAAAAAGTTATATGCAGAGTTAGACCGATAACTAACAATGTCCCGCTCAAGTTTTGACTGCTTTCTATTAGTTACTTCCATAGAGTGCTTGTCTACGTCAACAAAGAGTTTTTTTAAAAAATTCCTGTTGAACCTGCGTGCTGCAAACTTTCTTTATATAACTCTCTAGTTGACAGATTTCATCTTTCAAGGCATTCATCTTAGCAATATTATTATCTTTCAAAATTTTTAAAAATGCCATACCTGTTTCATTAAAGAACGAAACCAGAGTACCAAACAAAGAGTCACAGATTTGCACTCCGTTGGGGCATTTGAAGAATCGTAACCCCTTCGGCATTACTTTGAGTTCGATGCATCGCTCAAAGTAGCAATTTTCAATGTGTAAAGACCTGTATCTTTTCACTAATCGAATTAGTAGGTCCTGTTGGTAGACTAACTCTTCGTTAGATAAAGAAATAGTAGAAACTAGATGTCCACATCACTGTAGATTTGCTGGTCATGGTATGATTACAATTTTGCTTTGGTTGTGTATATGTCACATGACCTCACTGTGGCTGAGCTGGTCAATGTGCACTTGAAGTGATTTCGTCAACTGGGCATATGTGACATCATATTATTATGTATTTACTGGTGATGGTGCACTTGAAATGATTGCACTGGCACTGGATGTAATACCCAACATCATTGTGCATTTCCAGGTTATGGTGCACTTCAAATGATTGCTTTGGCAGTCCATTTTGGATTGGCTGCTCAGGGTGCATTTCAAATAATTGCTTTGGCACTGTATATGTCACATGATATCACTGTGGATTTACTGGTCATGGTGCACTTGAAATTATTCCATTGTCAGTGCATACATCACATGATATAATCTTGGCTTTGCTGTTCATAGTCCACTTGCAATGATTGCTTTTACAGTGCATATCTCACATGATATCATTCTGGATTTGCTGGTCATGGTGCACTTGAAGTAATTGCTTTTCCAGTGGATAGAATACATGAAATCATTTTGAATTTGCTAGTCATGGTGCACTTGAATTTGTGGATCTGCTGGTTATGGTCCACTTGAAATGATTGTTTTGGCATGGCATATGCCACATGATATTATTGTGGATGTGCTGATCATAGTCCACTTGAAATGATTGCTTTGGCATTGCATATGTCACTGATATAACTGTGAATTTGCTGGTCATTGTGCTCTTGAAATGATTACTTTGGCAGTGCATATGTCATTTGATATCTCTGTGGTTTTCCTGGTAATCTTGCTCTCCATATGACTGCATTAGTGCTGCATATGTCACATGACATTATCATGGAGTTGCTTGTCATATTGCGCTTGAAATTATTGCATTGGGAGAGCATATGTCACATGACATCATTTGTCATTTGCTGATCATGGTCTCCAGGAAGTGATTCCTTTGGCAATTCATATAATACATGACATCATGGTGAACTTGAAATGACTGCTTATTCAATACATATGTCACATAACATTACTGTGGGTTTGCTGGTCAAGGTGCACTTGAAAGCATTGACTATTTCACATGACATCACCATGGATTTACTCATCATTGTATACTTGAAATGATTGGCTTCGTCACATAATATTTGCAGAATAGAAGTAGAACAGACAGCCTGCAGTGCATATGTGACATGACATCCCTGTCGATTTGCTGGTCATGGTTAACTTGAAATGATTGTTTTGGCAGTGCAGTTTGTGAATTCTTATTGATGGTGTGTTTGAAATGATTACTTTGGCAGTGCATATGTAGAATGACATCACTGTGGTTTTGCTGGTCATGGTGAGTTTCAAATCATTGTTTTGGCAGTGCATACATCACATGACATCACTTGTGGATTTCCAGATTATGGTGCCCTTGAAATGATTCCTTTGGCTGTGCATATGTAAAATGACATCACTGTGGTTTTGCAGGTCATGATGAATTTAAAATTTGTCATTGTATATATCACATGACACCACTGTGGATTGCTAGGTTATGGTGCACTTGAAATGATTGCTTTGGCAATGTATATCTCACATGACATCTTTGTGAATTTGCTACTAATGGTGCACTTGAAATGATTGTGTTGGCAGTGTGTTCTGGATCTCCTGGTCATGTATACTTGAAATTGTTCCTTCAGTAGTGCATATAATAGAATGATATTTCTGTGAATTTGCTGGTCATGGTGTTCTTGAAATGATTGCTTTAGCAGAACGTATATCAAACGATGTCACTGTATATTAACTGGTCATAGTGCACTTGATTACTTTGGCAGTGCATATGTCATATGAATTCACTGTTGATTTGCTGGTCATGATGCACTGGAAATGACTGCATTGGCAGAGCATAGGTCACATGAGATTTTTGTGGATTTGCTGGTTATGGTGGATTTTAAATGACTGGGTTCACCTTATAATAAATACACAATAGAATAATTATAGATAGCAGCAGTGCACATGTCAATTGATATCACTGTGGATTTGCTCATCATTGTGCACTTAAAAATTATTCCTTTGTTAGTGCATATGCCACATGACATCACTGTGGATTTCATGGTCATGGTGCTCTTGAAATGATTGCAATGGCATTCTTTTTGTCACATGAAATCTCACTGGATTTCCTGGTCATGTTGGACTTGAAATGATTGGCTTCACCACATAATAATTGTAGAATGGAAGAGGAGTTGACAGTCTAAAGTTTATATGTCACATGACAGCACTGTGGATTTGCCTGTCATGGTGCACTTGAAATAATTTCTTTTCAGTGCACAAGTCACATCACATCACTATGGATTTGCCGGTCAAAATGCATCTGAAATTTTTGCTTTGGCAGTGTATATGTCACATGAACTCTGTGGAATTGCTGGTCATGGTGGACTTGAAATGATTGCTTTGGCAGTGCATATGTCACATGACATCACTGTTTATTTGGTTGTAATTTTGCACATGAAATGATTGCTTGGCAGTGCATATGTCACATGACATCACAGTGGATTAGCTGGTCATGGTGCACCTGACATGATTTCAAAGGAAGGACATGCATCACATGATATTGCTATACATTTGCTGGTCATTGTGCACTTCTAACGATTATAATGGCTAGCCATATGTCACATGCCATCATTGTAGATCTCCTGGCTATAATGCACATGACATGACTGTTTTGGCAGTGGATATAATACATGGCATCATTGTGGATTTGCTGGTCATGGCATACATGAAATGATTACTTTGGCAGTGCATATAATGCATAACATCATTGTGACTTTTCTGGTCACAGTGCACTTGAAAGGATTGCATTGGCATTGCATATTCCACATGATATCACTGTGGATTTCCTGGTCATGGTGCACTTGAAATGATTCCTGTGGCAGTGTTTTTATCACATGACATCACTATGGATTTGCTGGTCATGTGCACTTGAAATGACTAGCTTCACCACATAATAATTGAAAAATGGAAGTAGAACAGACAGCCTGCAGTGCATATGTCACATGACATCACTGTGGATTTGCTGGTCACAGTGATCTTGAAAGGATTGCTTTGGCAGTGCATATGTCACATGACATCACTAATTGATTGTAGTAGTGGACTTGAAATGATTGCTTTGGCAGTGCATATGTCACATGACATCACTGTGGATTTGCTTGTCATAGTATGCTTGAAATGATTGGCTTCATCACATAATATTTGTGCAATGGAAGACAGCCTGCAGTGCATATGTGACATCCCTGTGGTCATGGTGAACTTGAAATGACTGCTTATTCAATGCATATGTCACATAACATCACTGTGGATTTCCTGGTCATGGTGGACTTGAAATGATTGTTTCATCAGTGCAGTTTAAGAATTGTTATTGATGGTGCCCTTGAAATGACTACTTTGGCAGTGAATATGTAGAATGGCATCACTGCGGTTTTGCTGGTCATGATGAATTTAAAATCATTGCTTTGGCATTGCATACATCACGTGACATCACTGTAAATTGCCAGATCATGGTGCACTTGAAATGGTTGCTTTGACAATGCATATCTCACATGACATCTTTGTGAATTTGCTACTAATGGTGTACTTGAAATGATTGCGTTTGCAGTGCATTTTGGATTTCCTGATCACGTACACTTGAAATTGTTCCTTCAGTAGGGCATGTAATAGAATGATATCTCTGTCAATTTGCTGGTCATGGTTCAATTGAAATGATTGCTTTGGCAGTGCATATACCATATGAGAACCCTGTGCATTTGTTGGTCACTGTGCATGGGAAATTATTGCTTTAGCAGAGCTTATATCACATGATGTCACTGTATAGTCATAGGTTCATAGGTGTGTTCTAGGCCAATGGCCGTGGGGCCTTTACAAGCCTAGCCATAGGATTACCCTAGAATCATGCCACCTGACCTTAGTTCCCAGTGCCTCTGTCAGGAAGAGCCACTGAAATTATCCCCGGGGTGAATTTTCTATTTCCCATCCAATCATCAAGATTTCTGTTGAAGATGGTCAGCGAGATGCTCTGCTTGACATGTATGGAAAGTCTATTCCATAGCATGGGAAGTCTCTGGGTTATGAACATGTCCCACCAGTATGTTCTGTTGATTGTGGTAATGAGGTTGAGGTCTCTAGAACATGTGGTGTGGAGGGATTAGGATTTCTTTATATGTAGCATTTCTAACAGAGCTGGGTCAGACATGGCTTTGTAAAGTCAAGCAGAGATCACTTTTAAGTAGGCAAAATGAGACAGAGAATAGTTGAAGTTTTTTGAGTCTGTCCATTTAGGACAAGTGTTTAAGACCTAGGATACTCTTTGTGAGGTACTTTTGCAGCCTCTCCAGTTGTTGCAGGTGTCTAGTGAGGCACATGCCAAATGGGGCATTGTACTCAATGATTGAACTAATGAGGGAAGAATAGAGGGAAACAATGACCTCTTTCTTCCTGGATACAAAACCCTTAGTAATGAGATGTGCCACATTGAAGGACTTTCTGACCACGGTGGCAATGTGGTGATCAAAAGAGAGGTTGCTGTCAACCTATGTTCCCAGATCTCTTATAATGTCTTCTGTGTTCGGTGGACTACCATCAATGTAGTAATTCATGGGAACCAAGTTTTTCCCAAAGGGGATGATATCACATTTTTTGTCATTGAGCTTAAGGCCATGGTTCTGACACCAGTCATTGGTCTCAGTGAGGCCATTCTGTAGGATGTCAACATTACTTGGGGAATTAATTATAGCTCCCAACTTGCAACTGTCTGCGATCTTTGTCAGCCAGAGTCCCTTCGTGTTGACCTGGACTTCAGATAAGTAGATACCAAACATGACAGGGCCCATGACCGAACCCTATAGGACTCCACTCATGACTAGTCAGCAGTCTGACTTGGAGTCAGCTAGTTTCACACTGTGGGTTCTATCTGTGAGTCAGTTTGCAACCCACCTAGTGATGTAGAGGTTGATGCCTACCTTAGTGAGCTTTTCTATGATTCCTCAGTGGGGAATGTTATCAACAGCCTTGGCCAGATCAAGGTAGGCTGTATGAACCACCTTGCCTTCATCCACAGCTCTGGTGACTGACTCAAATAAGTCAACTAAGTTGAGCAGGCATGATCTACCCTTCACAAAACCAAACTGGGTGAGATCCAGAGTTTGGAGATACCCTATATCCATGTTTATTAGGTCCATGATGATATGTTCCATAGCTTTGCACATCAGACTCATCAGGCTAATGGGGCGATATTTCTCAGGGTCTGTAGTCGCTCCTCCTTTGCGAAGAGGGATGACTGTAGCAGTTCATATGTAAAATGACATCACTGCAGTTTTGCTGGTCATGATGACTTTAAAATCATTGCTTTGGCGTTGCATACATCACACACAGATGAGGTACCAGTAAACTCTGTAATTCATGTAGAATACAGTCTGGGATATTGTCAGGTCTCATAAAAGCTGTATTCTAGGCCTTGGACAGTGCTGTTTTAACCTGTGCAGCAGTAATACTTGGTGCCTGGCAATCTACTGGTATTGTGATTGGTCCTTTGGGGGGGGGGGTAAAGTTGGCACTGAATCTGTCAAGCATTATATTGGCAATATCTATTGGCTCAGTATAGAAGGTACCATTGTGCAGTAGCTCAGAGCAAATCTGGGTATTGCCATGGAGATTTTTTATATAACTGTAGAAGGACTTGTGACTGTCTTTACTATCTGCTGTAATTCTGTTTTCATAGCTAGCTTTAGAGGATTTGATGAGGGATCTCAACTTTTTGTTGAGGCTGATAAGGGAGTTTTTCCAGTCTTGGGACTTCACCTTATTCTGCATCAGTTTCCTCCTTCTGTTGTAGAGTTTTTTTTATGGCTGGGTACCACTAGATTGGCTTCCCTTTTTTGGAGGAGAACATCTTGGTTCTTTTGGGTAGGCCGAGACCCATGCATTTGTGTATGTGTTTGTACAGTGCATTGGTATATGATTCAGCGGTCATGCAACTATTCTTCATTTGCATGGGTGCCATGAAGTTAGCCACCTGTTTTTAGGAACCCAAAGTTTGCTTTGGAGAAATTTTTCATGGTGGTTACCTTTGTGGGGGGGGGGGGTGGATTTCCAATGTGATTAGTATGTGGACGGATCTAACCAAGGAGGAGTTGACTATTGGTGTAGAGCAACGGTCACCCATGTTAGTAATGACCAGGTCAAAGATGTTGCTACCTCTACTGGGGGTAAGAATGAGCTGGTCCAGGGCATTGGAATTAATGAATTCCAGGAAATGTTGGGCAAGTGCATTGGTACATGAGTAGTTTTCTCAGTTAATGGAGGGGTAGTTGAAGTCACTCAGTATGAGAGTGTAATATCTCAATATTCTGCAGGGTGGTTAGGAATGTGGAGTGTGAGTCTTGGGATATGGTTGGGGACCTATAGCAGGCTATGAACTGTATCGCGTCTTACACAATGTTAGCTGCACCTGAAGTATCTCTGATGTGTTATTTTGAACTACCAGTCTGGAGGTGTGCACATCCTTTATGAATATGGAAACACCACCACCTTTGGAGCTTCGGTCCAAGTTCTGGGGCCGAAAGGTGTTGAATGAGTCATAGCCTGGTACTGCAGTGGTGCTTTCTGCTGCCTTGAACCAGGTCTATGTTGCAGTACAAATGTCGATGTTCTCCAATTTAAGGAGTGCTTCGAGTGAGTGAATTTTGAGATTTAGACTTCTAGCGTTGAGCAGCATGACCCTCAGATTGCATTTGTTTGTAGCTGTTATGTTGGTAATTTGGTCTTTGGAACATCGCCTAAAAAAGGCACTATAGGGATGGCAAGAGCCTTGGCCAGTATCTATAAGCCCAAGGGTGACAGACACAGGCCATCTCTGGCAAAGCATCAAGGTCTGTCAGTCATGTCATCCCAGGCAGACAGATACTGGATCCCCTTAGAATGACACCAGAAACTTAGCCAATTGTTGAAATCAATCATTTTCTGCTTGTACTGTGGTATCATTCTGGGTGATGGTAGGATGCTGCTCAGGGTTAGGGTCATACCTGTCTGAGTACATAATCCAAGAGCTCCTCTATGTCTCTTTTCATGTAGTCCAGGGAAGTACGTCTCAGGTCATTCACACCCACATGTACAATGACAAAGTCATATTTGTAGCTGTTGTGGAGGGACCTGAGTGCATGCATTATGTGGTGGATCCTGGCACCTGACAGGCAGTTGACTGTTACTTTCTCCTTATTTAACCTAGTGAGTGGGACATCAGTGTGCTTCACTATCATGTCACCTATGATTAGTGTGTTGGGCATGCTGTTTTGCCTTAGGGGCTTTGGTTAAGTGGCATACTGTTTAGGAGAGTTATGTGTCTTGTGATTAGTGTTGTGTTGTGGTGGTCAAGTGCATTTCTACCTTGGAGGTCTCTGCTGTTTTGTTAGATTTTTTTGAGAGCCTCTGAAAAGGTGGGTGTGTAGTTTGTGTTTTTATGTGAAGGCAGTGCTGTTGTGTATTCTGGAGGGCTTTGTGACCATGTGGTGTGGTGTAAGTGTTGACCTTCTCCTCTTGACCAGCTATTTCAGTCTTGGCCGGAGAGTGCGTGGCTTCCAATTTGGATATATAAGTGCATATCTTGTAAGTCTGAGTGTTGGGATGTAAGAAGAGATGGTTGTCAGTGTACATGAGGCAGTTGCTACATTGCCTCAGGATGCCCAAGTTCACCAGGTTAATAGGAGAAAGCACAAGGAAATGACCTTTAGACATGCCTGGAGGGGTTATCAGTGAGAGTGGTAAGCACTAGGTAGCCTATCTACCACAAGAGAAGTGGTTTCTTGCCCAGAATTTATAGTTTATTGGCCGTTTGGGCAATTTTTCCATCTCTTTCAACTTTCTGGTTTAAAAGTCCACGTTTGCACTTCTTTAACTGGTTATGATGCACTTGAATACTTTGGCATTGCATATGTCATATGAATTCACTGTCGATTTGCTGGTCATGGTGCACTGGAAATTACTGCATTGGCAGAGAATATGTCACATGAGATCTTTGTGGCTTTGCTGGTTAGGGTGCATTGGATATGACTGGGTTCACCATATAATAAATGCACAATAGAAGAAGAATAGACAGCCATAGTGCACATGTCAAATCATATCACTGTGGATTTGCTCATCATGGTGCACTTGAAATGATTCCTTTGTCAGTGCATATGCCACATTACATCACTGTGACTTTCCTGGTCATGGTGCTCTTGAAATTAATGCTTTGCCAATGCATATGCCACTTGACATCCCTCTGGATTTGCTGTTCATGATGCACTTGAAACAACTGGTTTAACCACTTAATAATTGCAGAATGGAAGAGGAGCTGACAGCCTGAAGTTCATATGTCACATGACATCACTCTTGGTTTGCCTGTCATGCTGCACTTGAAATAAATTATTTTCTATGCACAAGTCACATAACATCACTATGGATTTGCTGGTCAAAATGCATCTGAAATTTTTGCTTTGGTAGTGTATATCTCACATGAACTCACTGTGGAATTCCTGGTCATGGTGAAATTGAAATCAGTGCATTAGCAGTGCATATGTCACATGACATCACAGTGGATTAGCTGATCATGGTACACCTGACATGATTGCAAAGGAAGGGCATGCATCACATGATAATGCTGTGCATTTGCTGGTCATAGTGCACTTGCAAAGATTATAATGGCCAGACATATGTCACAAGCTTCATCATGGATTTCCTGGTTATGGTGCACAAGAAATTACTGTTTTGACAATGGATATAATACATGGCATCATTGTTGATTTGCTGGTCATGGTGTACATGAAATTATTGATTTGGCAGTGCTTATAATGCATAACATCATTGTGCATTTGCTGGTCATGGTGCACTTGAAAGGATTGCATTGGCATTGCATATTTCACATGACATCACTGTCGATTTGCTGGTCATGGTGCAGTTGAAATGATTACTCTGGCAATATTTATATCACATGACATCACTATGGATATGCCGGTCATGGTACACTTGAAAGGATTGGCTTCACCGCATAATAACTGAAGAATGGAAGTAGAACAGACAGCCTGCAGTGAATATGTCACATGACATCACTGTGGATTTGCTGGTCATGGTATACTTGAAATTTTGCTTTGGCTGCATATATGTCACATGACCTCACTGTGGATGAGCTGGTCAATGTGCACTTGAAATGATTTCATCAGCCAGGCATATGTGATATCATATCATTGTGCATTTGCTGGTGACGGTGCACTTGACATGATTGCACTGGCACTGGATATAATACATGACATCATTGTGGATTTGCAGGTCATGGTGCACTTCAAATGATTTCTTTGGGAGTCCATTTTGGATTTGCTGCTCATGGTGCACTTCAAATAATTGCTTTGGCACAGTATATGACACATGACATCACTGCAGATTTACTGGTCATTGTGCACTTGAAATTATTCCATTGGCAGTGCATAAATCACATGATATAATATTGGATTTGCTGTTCATAATCCACTTGAAATGATTGCTTTACAGTGCATATCTCATATTATATCATTCTGGATTTGCTGGTCATGGTGCACTTGAAGTGATTGCTTTTCCAGTGGATATAATACATGAAATCATTTTGAATGTGCTAGTCATGGTGCACTTAAAATGATTGCTTTGGCAGTGCATTTTTTATCTGCGGGTCATGGTGCACTTAAAATGATTGATTTGGTGTATGCCACATGATATTATCATGGATTTGCTGGTCATAGTCCACTTGAAATGATTGCTTTGGTGTTGCATATGTCACTGATATAATTGTGGATTTGCTGGTTATGGTGCTCTTGAAATAATTGCTTTGGCAGTGCATATGTCACTTAATATTTCTGTGGTTTTCCTGGTAATCCTGCTCTCCATATGACTACATTAGCAGTGCATATGTCACATGACATCATCATGGAATTGCTGGTCATGCTGCACCTGAAATGATTGCATTGGGAGAGCATATGTCACATGACATCATTGTGCATTTGCTGGTCATGGTCTCCTTGAAGTGATTCCTTTGGCAGTGTATATAATACATGGCATCATTGTGGATTTGCTGGTAATGGTGCACTTGAAATGATTGCACTGACAGTGCGTTTTGGATTTCCTGATCATGTACACTTGAAATTGTTCCTTCAGTAGTGCATATAATAGAATGGTATCTCTGTGAATTTGCAGGTCATGGTGTACTTGAAATGATTGCTTTGCGGTGCATATATCACATGAGAACCCTGTGCATTTGCTGGGCACTGTGCTCCTGAAATTATTTTTTTAGCATCAGATGATGTCATGTATATTAACTAGTCATGGTGCACTTGATTACTTTGGCAGTGTGCATGTCACATGAATTTATTGTCACTTTACTGGCATTAGCAGAGCATATGTCACATGAGATCTTTGTGGATTTGCTGGTTATGGTGCATTTGAAATGACTGGGTTTACCATATAATAAATGCACAATAGAAGAGGAATAGCGCAGTGCACATGCCAAATGATATCACTGTGGATTTGCTCATCATGGTGCACTTGAAATAATTTCTTTTCAGTGCACAAGTCACCTCACATCACTATGGATTTGCTGGTCAAAGTGCATCTGAAATTTTTGCTTTGGCAGTGTATATGTCACATGAGCTGATTGTAGAATTGCTGGTAATGGTGGACTTGAAATGATTGCTTTGGCAGTGCATATATCACATGACATCACTGTTTATTTGGTTGTAATTTTGCACTTGAAATGATTGCTTTGGCAGCGCATATGTCACATGACATCACAGTGGATGAGCTGGTCATGGTGCACCTGACATGATTGCAAAGGAAGGCCATGCATCACATGATATCCCTGTGCATTTGCTGGTCATTGTGCACTTGCAACAATTATAATGGCCAGGCATATGTCACATGCCATTATTTTGGATTTCCTGGTTATGGTGCACATCAAATGACTGTTTTGGCAGTGGATATAATACATGGCATCATTGTGGATTTGCTGGTCATGGTGTACATGAAATGATTGCTTTGGCAGTATTTATAATGCATAGCATCATTGTGAATTTGCTAGTAATGGTGCACTTGAAAAGATTGCATTGGCATTGCATATTTCACATGATTCTACTGTGGATTTTCTGGTCATGGTGCACTTGATATGATTCCCGTGGCAGTGTTTTTATCACATGACATCACTATGGATTTGCTGGTCATGGTATAGTTGAAATGATTGGCTTCACCACATAATTGAAGAACGGAAGTAGAATAGACAGCCTATAGTGTATATGTCACATGACATCACTGTGGATTTTGCTGGTCATGGTATGCTTGAAATTTTGCTTTGGCTATGTAGTGGATGTACTGGTCAATGTCCAATTGAAATGATTTCATTGGGCTTGCATATGTGACATCACATTGTTTTGTATTTGCTAGTCATGGTGCACTTGAAATGATTGCTTTGGCAGTGCATATAATACATGGCATTCTTGTGGATTTGCTGGTCAAGGTGAACTTGAAATGATTGCTTTGGCATTGCATTTTGTAATTGCTGTTGATGGTGCACTTGAAATTATTGTTTTGGCTGTGCATATGTCACATGATATCACTGGATTTGCTGGTCATGGTGCACTTGAAATGATGTCTTTGGCAGTGCATATGTCGCATGACATCATTGTGGTTAATCTGGTCATTGTACTTTTCACATGACTGCATTAGCAGTGGGTATGTCACATGACATAATCGTAGAGTGGTTGGTCATGGTGCACTTGAAATAATTCAATTGGGAAGGCATATGTCACATTACATCATTGTGGATTTATTGGTCATGGTGCCCTTGAAATGATTATTTTGCCAGTGCATATAATACATGACATCTTTGTGGATGTGCTATCCATGGTGCACTTTAAGGGATTGCATTGGCACTGTATATTTCACATGATATAACTGTGGGTTTATTGCTCATTGTGGGCTTCAAATGATTGGGTTGGCAATGTGTCTGCCACATGACATCACTGCAGATTTCCTGGTCATGGTCCCCTTGAAGTTATTTTATTGACGGTGCATACGTCACATGATATAATCATGGATTTGCTGATCATAATCCACTTGAAATGATTGCATTGGTAGTGCATATCTCACATAATGTCACTGTGGATTTAGTGGTCATGGTGCACGTGAAATGATTGCATTAGTAGGGCATATGTTGCATGACATCATTGTGGATTTGCCAGTCATGGTGCACTTGAAATAATTACTTTGGAGGTCCATATAGAGCATGACATCCTTGAGGATTTTCTGGTCATAGTGCACTTGAAAGGATTGTATCAGAATTCCATATATCACGTGACATCACTGTGAATTTGCTTGTCATCATGCACTTGAAAGAATTGCGATGGAAGTGCATATGTCACATTACATCATTTTGGATTTGCTAGTTATGGTGCACTTCAAATGATTGTGTCAACAGTGTATTTGTCAGATGACATTGCTGTGGTTATGCTGGTCAAGGTGCCCTTGAAATGATTCCATTGGGAGTGCATATATGGGTCTATATTAGAACATTGAAGCTTTAAAACTTTGAATGTTCTAATATCGACCCCTATTCAGCGAATGCTGAAAATATCGAACATGCAGAGCAGCAAATTTTTTCCCATGGAAAAAATTTGCTGTTCCGAAACACATACACACAACACAAGCACACCAAAAAAACAGCAATCCACACACATATATTTAAAGTCCTTCATCTAACCCTACACTAAACTGTACATACACTACTATATATCCACTTACCTTAACCCAAACCCTGACCCTAAGGTCCGTCACTATCACACACTCACCTCACCCGCACCCTAACACTAACTCACCTACCCTACCCTAACCCTCATGTCCACACAATTGTACACTTACCTGACCCGAGCCCTAATCCTAACTCACCTACCCCGCCATTACCCATATGTCCATACAATCACACATTTACCTGACTGTGCCCTAACCCTAACTCACCTACCCTGCCCTTACCCTCATGTCCACACAATTGCACACTTACCTGACACATGCCCTAATCCTAACTCACCTAACCTGGACCCTAACCCTCACGTCCACACAATTGCACACTTACCTGAGCCCGACCTGTCACTTTCCACCACAGTGCTGAAATAGTGAAGCCACAGAAATGGCCAACCAAATTCTTTCCCTTTGAAAGAATTCGATGTTCTGCAGATTCACTATTTACAGCGTTCGCTGAATAGAGGTCAATATTAGAACATTCGAAGTTTCAAAACATTGATGTTCTAATATAGACCCGCATATATCACATATCATTATTGTAGGTAGACTGATCATGGTACACCTGATATGATTGCAATGGGAGGGCATATAGAACACAAAATTCCTGTGTATTTGTTGGCATTGGTGAACTTGTAATGACTGCATTTTTGGGGCATATGTCACAGTGCATCATTATGGATTTGCTGGTCATTGTACACTTGAAATGATTGCTTTGGCAGTAGATATAATATATGACATCCTTTTGGATTTGCTGGTCATGGAGCAATTGAAATGATTGCTTTGGCACTGCATATGTCACATATATCATTGTGGATTTACTGGTCATGGTGCTCTTGAAATTATTGTTTTGTCAGTGCATATGTCACTTGATATCACTGTGGTTTTCCTGGTCATAGTGCTCTTCATATGACTGTATTAGCAGTGAATATGTCACATATGACATCAGCATGGAATTGCTGGTCATGCTGCACTTGAAATGATTGCATTGGGACAGCATATGTCACATGACAGCATTGTGCAGTTGCTGGACATGGAATTCTTCAAATGATTAATTTGGCAGTGCATATAGTACATGACGTCATTGTGCATTTGCTGATCATGGTGACTTGCATGGATTACATTGGCATTGAATATTTCACATGACATCACTGTGAATTTGCTTGTCATAGTGCACTTGAAATGTTTGCTGTGGCAGTGTGTTTTTCACATTACATCACTATAGATTTGCTGATCATGTTACACTTCAAATGATTGGTTTCAGCACATAATATTTGCAAAGTGGAAGTAGAACAAACAGCCTGCAGTGCTTATGTGACATGACATCCCTGTGGATTTGCTGGTCATGGTGAATTTAAAATGATTGCTTATTCAGTGCATATGTCACGTGACAACACTGTGGATTTGCTGGTTATGGTGCACTTGAAATTATTGTTTTATCAGCAGGTTTTATAATTGTTGGTGATGCACTTGAAATGATTGCTTTGGTAGTGCATATGTTGAATGACATCACTGGGATTTTGCTGGTCATGGTGAACTTAAAATCATTGCTTTGGCAGTGGATATATCACATGACATCACTTTGTATATCCAGCTCATAGTGCACTTGAAATTATTGCTTTGGTAGTGCATATGTAGAATGACATTACTGTGGTTTTGCTAATCATGGTGAACTAAAAATCATTGCTTTGACAGTGCACACATCTCATGATATCACTGTGGATTGCCAAGTCATGGTGCACTTAAAATTATTGCTTTGGTACTGCATATGTCACATGACATCATTTTTTGATTTACTACTAATGGTGCATTTGAAATGATTGCTTTGACAGTGCATTTTTGATTTGCTGGTCATGTGCACTTAACGTTATTGCTTTAGCAGAGCATATATCAGATGCTGTCACTGTATATTAACTGGTCATGGTGCACTTGATTTCTTTGGCAATGCATATGTCACATGAATTCACTGTTGGTTTACTGGTCATGGTGCACTGGAAATGACTGCATTGGCAGTGCATATGTCACATGACATCTTTGTGGATTTGCTGGTCATGGTGCATTTGAAACGACTGGCTTCTCCAAATAATAAATGCACAATAGAAGAAGAATAGACCGCCACAGTGCACATATCACATGATATCACTGTGGATTTGCTCATCATGGTGCACTTGAAATAATTCCTTTGGCAGTGCATATGTCACATGACATCAATGTGGATTTCATGGTCATGCTGCTTTTGCAATGATTGCTTTGCCAATGCATATGCCATGTGACATTACTCTGGATTTGCTGGGTGTGGTGCACTTGAAATGATTGCTATGGCATTCTTTTTGTCAAGTGACATCTCTCCAGATTTGCTGGTCATGTTGCACTTCAAATAATTGGCTTTACCTCATAATAATTTCAGAATGGAAGAAGAGCTGGCAGCCTAAAGTTCATATGTCACATGACACCACTGTGGATTTGCCTGTCATGGTGCACTTGAAATACGTGCTTTTCAGTGCATAAGTCAGATCAGATCACTATGGATTTGCTGGTCAAAGTACACCTGAAAATTTTGCTTTGGCAGTGTATATGTCCCATGAACTCATTGTGGATTTGCTGGTCATGGTGCACTTGAGATGATTGCTTTGGCAGTGCATATGTCACATGACATCACTGTTTATTTGATTGAAATTTTGCACTTGGAATGATTGCTTTGGCAGTGCATATGTCTCCTACATCACTGTCCATTAGCTGGTCATGTTGCACCAGATATGATTTTAAAGGGAGGGCATGCAGCCCATGACATCACTGTGCATTTGCTGGTTATTGTGCATGTGCAATGATTACATTGGCAGGGCATATGTCACATGGCATCATTGTGGATTTCCTGGTCATGATACACATGAAATGGCTGCTTTGGCAGTGCATATAATGCATAACATCATTGTAGATTTGCTGGTCATGGTGCACTTGAAAGGACTGCGTTGGCATTATATATTTCACATGACATCACTGTGGATTTTCTGGTCATGGTGCCTTTGAAATCATTCTTGTGGCAGTGTTTATATCACGTGATATTACTATGGATTTGATGGTCATTGTACACTTGAAATGATTAGCTTCACCACATAATTGAAGAACAGAAGTAGAACAGACAGCCTGCAGTTCATATGTCACATGACATCACTGTGGATTTGCTGGTCATGGTACACTTGAAATTTTGCTTTGGCTGTGCATTTTGGAATTCCTGTTGATGGTGCACTTGAAATGATTGCTTTGGCAGTGCATATGTCACATGATATCACTGTGGATTTGCTGGTCATGGTGCACTTGAAATTATTGCTTTGGCAGTGCATATGTCACATGATATCACTGTGGATTTGCTGGTCATGGTGCACTGGAAATGATAGCTTTGGCACTGCATATATCACATGGCATCAATGTGGTTTTGCTGGTCATGGTTCTCTTTACATGATTGCATTAGCAGTGCATATATGACATGACGTAATCATGGAGTGTCTGTACGTGGTGCACTTGAAATTATTGCATTGGGAAGGCATATGTCATATTACATCATTGTGGATTTACTGGTCATGGTGCTCTTGAAATGATTCCTTTGGCAGTCCATATAATACATGACATTGTTGTGGATTTCCTGGTCATTGTCCACTTGAAATTATTTTTTTGGAAGTGCATACGTCACATGCTATAATCGTGGATTTGCTGATCATAGTCCACTTGAAATGATTGCACTGGGAGAGCATATATCACATGGCGCCATTGTGGATTTCCCGGTCATGGTGCACTTGAAATTATTACTTTGGCAGTGCATGTAACATATGACATCCCTGTGGATTTGCTCTTCATGATGCACTTGAAATGATTGCTTTGGCAGTGCATTTTGGAATTGCTGGTGATGGTTGAATTGAAATGATTGCTTTGGCAGTGCATATGTTGAATGACATCACTGTGGTTTTGCTGGTCATGGTGCATTTGAAATCATTGCTTTGGCAGTGCACGTCACATGACGTTTTTCTAGATTTACTAGTAATGGTTCACTTCAAATGATTGCTTTGGCAGTGCATATGTAACATGATATCATCCTGGATTTGCTGGTAATAATGCACTTGAAAAGATTGTTTCAGCAGTGCTTATGTCAGATTACATCACTGTGGTTTTGCTGGTTATGGTTCCCTTGAAATGATTGCATTGGGAGTGCATATGTCACATAACATCATCATGGGATGGCTGGTCAGGGTGCACCTCATATGGCTGCAAATGGAGGGCATACATCACATGATATCATTGTGGATTTGCTGGTCATGGTGCACATGAAATGATTTGTTTGGTATTCCATATGTCACATGACATGACTGTGGTTTTGCTGTTCATGGTGCACTTGAAATGATTATTTTGTCAGAGCATATAGAGAATCATTGAAGATTTGCTGGTCATGGTGCACTTGGAAGGATTGTATGGGAATTCCATATGTCACGTGATAGTATGACTCTGCTGGTCATTGCACACTTGAAAGGATTGCTATGGAACTGCATATGTCACATGACATCATTCTGGATTTGTTGGTTATGGTGCACTTCAAATGATTGCTTCAGCAGTGCATTTGTCAGATGACATCACTTTGGTTTTGCTGGTCAAAGTGCCCTTGAAATGATTCCATTGCGAGTGCATATGTCACATACCATCATCATCGGTTGGCTGGTCATGGTACACCTGATATGATTGCAATGGGAGGGCATATACCACAAGAAATGTGGATTTGTTGGCATTGGTGCACTTCCAAAGACTGCATTGACAGGGAATATATCACATTGCATCATTATGGATTTAATGGTAATGGTGCACCTAAAATGATTGCTTGGGCAGTGGATATAATGGGTCTACTTTAAGCTCTCAAAAGCAGTAAAACCCAAATCCGAATCATGCGACAGGGAAAGAGTGAACCGTGAATACGTCGAACGAAACAGCGAAAGGGGAATATCAAAATCACATAGTTGGCCCTTCTGCGGTATAGCTCCGTAAGGTAAGTGTGCGATAGTTATGGACCTTAGGGTTAGGGAGGGGTTAAGGTGAGTGCATAGGTAGGTAGTGTATGTAAGGTTTTGGGCAGGTAACGTATGTAAGGTAGGGTTTTGTTAAGTGTATGTGTGTGGAATATTTAGTTTGTTTGGGTACAGCTCTGTAGGAGAATTGTGTGGTAGTTACGGACATTAGGGTTAGGGAGGGGTTAAGGATAGTGCATAGACAGTTGTGTATGTGGGATTAGTGTAGGGTTAGCAGTAGGATTTTGGTGCTTTAATTTAGGGTTAGAAGTAGGGATTTGGTTAGTAGATGTATGTGTTTTTTTTATTGTGTTTGGGTAGGTAGTGTGTTGTGTGTGGTGGGTTGGCCGACTATGATGGTTCGATGTTTACATTTTCGTGCTTTAGTACATTCGACGTATCCGCGGTTCGCTCTTTATGTGTCGTGCAATTCGGATTCGGGTTTTTCATATTTCGAGGGTATAAAGTAGACCCAATATAATGATACCACTATGTGTTATGGATTTCCTGATTATGGTACACTTGAAAAGATTGTATTGGCATTGCATGTTTCACAATACATCATTGGTGAACTTGAAATAATTGCCATGGCCGTGTTTTTCTCACATGACATTACTATCAATATGCTGGTCATGATATACTTGAAATGATTAACTTCACCACATAATTGCAGAATGGAAGTAGAACAGATAGCCTGCAGTGCATATGTCACATGACATCACTGTGATTTTCTGGTCATAGTGCTCTTCACATTACTGCATTAGCAGTGCATATGTCACATGACATAATTTTGGATTTGCTGGTCATGGTGCACTTGAACTGATTGCTTTGGCAGTGGATGTAATATATGACATCCCTGTGGATTTGCTGTTCATGATGCACTTGAAATGATTGCTTTGGCAGTGCATTTTGGAATTGCTGGTGATGGTTGCTTGCTTTGGCAGTGCATATGTTGAATGACATCACTGTGCTTTTGCTGGCCATGGTGCACTTAAAATCACTGCTTTGGCAGTGCACATGTTACATGACATTTTTCTAGATTTACTAGTAATGGTTCACTTCAAATGATTGCTTTGGCAGTGCATATGTAACATGATATCATCCTGGATTTGCTGGTAATGATGCAGTTGAAAAGATTGCTTCAGCAGTGCATATGTCAGATTACATCACTGTGGTTTTGCTGGTTATGGTGCCATTGAAATGATTGTATTGGGAGAGCATATGTCACATAACTTCATCATGGGATGGCTGGTAAGGGTGCACCTCATATGATTGCAAATGGAGGCATACATCACATGATATCACTGTGCATTTGCTGGTCATTGTGCACTTGCAATGATTACATTGGCAGGGTATATGTCACATGGCACCATTGTGCATTTCCTGTTCATGATGCACATGAAATGATTGCTTTGCAGAGGATATAAAAAATTACATAATTTTTGGATTTGCTGGTCATGGTGCACTTAAAATGACTGCTTTGGCAGTTCAAATGTCACATTAAATCATTGTGGATTTGCTAGTGTTGGTGCAGTTGAAACAATTGTTACAGCAATGCATATTTCATATGATATTGTTTGCCAGTCGTGGTGCTCTTAATTACATTTCATTACATTTCAAGTGCATATTTCACATGACATCATCCTGAATTTGCTGGTCATGGTGCATCTGAAATTATTGCCATAGGAGTGTATACATCCTGTGACATCTCCATGCATTTGTTGGTCATAGTCTAGTTGAAATGACTGCATGTTCAAGGCATATGTCACATGACATTGTGGATTTGCTGATCCTGGTGTACTTCAAATTGTTGTGTTAGGAGGGAATCCATCACATGATATCACTGTGGATTTCAAGGTCATGATGCACTTGAAATGTTTGGTTTGGCTGTGCATATGACAAATGACAGCACTGTGGATTTGCTGGTCATGGTACCCTTTAAATGATTGCATTGTGATTACATAAATCATGTGACATTGCTGTCGATTTCCTTGTCATGATGCACTTGAAATGATTGCTTTTGCAGTGCATATGTTACATGACATCAATATGAATTTGCTGGTCATGGTGCACTTGAAATGATTCCTTCAGCAGTGCATAGAATACAAAGACATCACTGTGGATTTCCTGGTCATGGTGCACTTGAAATTATTGCTTTCGCAGTCCATACCTCACATGATATCATTCTCATTTTGCCAGTAATACTGCACTTGAAATGATTGCTTTGACAGTGCATATGTCACATGACATCACTGTGGATTTGCTGGTCATGGTGCCATTAAAATTATTGCATTGGGAGGGCATACATCACATGACATTGCTGTGGATTTCCTTGTCATGGTGCACTTGAAATGATTGCTTTGGCAGTCCAAACCTCACATGATATCATTCAGGTTTTGCCAGTAATGCTGCACTTTAAATGATTATTTTGGCAGTGCATATGTCACATGACATCATCATGCATTGGCTGGGCATGTTCCACCTGATATGATTGCAATCAGAGGGCATACAGCACATGATATCTGTATGCATTTGCTGGTCATATTGTACTTGCAATGACTACATCAGCAGGGCATATCTCACATTGCATCATTGTGGATTTCCTGTTCATGGTGTACTTGAAATGATTGCTTTGGCAGTGGATATAATACATGAAATCATTGTGAATTTGATGGTCATGGTATACTTGAAATGATTGCTTTAGCAGTGCATTTTGTCTTTGCTGGCCATGATGGACTTGAAATGATTGCCTTGGCACTGCATATGCCACATAATATAATCATGGATTTGCTGGTCATATTCCACTTGCCATGATTGCTTTAGAAGTGCATCTGTCACATATCATTGTGGATTTGCTGGTCATGGTGCACTTAAAATGATTGCTTTCTCAGTGCGTATGTCACATGACATCATCGTGGGTTTGCTGGTTGGGTCTATATTAGATTAACAAAGTTTCAGAACTTTGAATACCATATGGTCGACACCATATGATCGAAGTTCTGAAACTTTGAAAAGCTAAAAAAAAAACCCCAAACAAACAAAAGTAAGTGCTTTAAGCCCCCCCCACACCCCCTGCTACTTAAATATACCAACTCTGAGATCACTCTACAGCAAAAGAAATCTTCCCTTTCTGCGCCATTCTCCATTAAAGTCCATTTTTGGATTTAGTATATTTATGTAATGGGGGGGTGGGGAGTGCAGGGGGGCTTGCCCCCTGCTAAAACACTTTTAGTTTACTTTCCTTTGATTTGTTTTTTTTTTTTTGTTTTTTTTTTAGATTTTCAAAGTTTCAGAACTTTGATCATATGATGTTGACCGGATCCCCTACACAATGCCAACATTCCAGAATGGACACCATATGATCGACATTCAGAATGCAGACATTGTGAGAGTTCCATAAAAAAGGAAAATAAAATTTCCTTTCAACAGTTAGCAGGGGCCTATGCCCCCCTGCACCCCCCTTGGGGGGTGTTGCCCCCACAGCCCCTGTAACTTTAATATACCAACTCCGAGATCACACTACAGTGCAGGAATGGAAAGCTTTCCATTCTGCACTATAGTGAGATGCTGGTTCTGCATTGTCGACATTCTGAATGTCGACCATATGGTGTCAGCCATATGGTTGCTGGCATTCTGGAATGTCAGCAAACTGAAGGGGACCCATGTCGACCATATGGTATTCGAAGTTCTGACACTTCATTAATCTAATATAGGCCCTTGCTGGTCATGGTGCTCTTGAAATGATTGCATTGAGAGAGTATATGTCACATGACAGCATTGTGTATTTGCTGGTTGTGGTGTACTTGAAATGATTGCTTTGGAAATGCATTTTGCAATTGTTGGTGATAGTGCACCTGCAATGGGTACATTGGCAGGGCATATGTCACATGGCACCATTATGAATTTCGAGGTCATGGTGCACAACAAATGACTGCTTTGCAGGGGATATAATAAGTGACATAACTTTGGATTTGCTGGTCATGGTGCACGTAAAATGACTGCTTTGGCAGTTCAAATGTCACATGAAATCATTGTGGATTTGCTGGTCATGGTGTACTTGAAACAAATATTTCAGCAGTCCATATTTCACATGATATCAATGTTTTTTCCCAGTTGTGGTACTCTTGATTACGTTTCGAGTGCATATGCTACATGAAATTATCCTGTATTTGCTTATCATAGTGCACCTGAAAGTATTGCAATAGGAGTGCGTACATCCTATGGCATTGCACTGCATTTGCTGGTCATAGTCTAGTTGAAATGACTGCATGTTCAGGGCATATCCCACATGGCATCATTGTGGATTTGCTGTTCATGTTGCACTTCAAATTGTTGCATTAGGAGGGCACCAATTACATGATATTACTGTGGATTTCCAGGTCATGGTGCACTTGAAATAATTGATTTGACTATGTATATGTCACATGACAGCACTGTGGATTTGCTGGTCATGGTACCCTTAAAATGATTGCATTCAGATGGCATAAATCACGTGACATTGCTGTGGCTATACTTGTCATGATGCACTTGAAATGATTGATTTGGCAATGCGTATGTCACATGACATCATCATGCACTGGCTGGGCATGGTGCACCTGATATGGATGCAATCAGATGGCATACAGCACATGATATCTCTGTGCAATTGCTGGTCATATTGTACTTGCAATGACTACACTGGTAGGGTGCATCTCACATGTCATCATTGTGGATTTGCTGGTTATGATGTAGTTGAAATGATTGCTTTATTAAGGGATATAATGTATGAAATCATTGTGAATTTGCTGGTCATGGTATACTTGAAATTATTGCTTTGGCAGTGTCTTTGTCATGTGAGATCACTATGGATCTCCTGGTCATGGTACACTTGAAATGATTGGGTTTACCACACAGTATTTGCAGAATGGAAGTAGAACAGACAACCTGTAGTGCTTAAATGGCATGATATCCCCGTGGATTTGCTGGTCATGGAGAACTTGAAATGATTGCTTATTCAGTGCATATGTTATATGACATCACTGTGGATTTCTTGGTCATGGTGTAGTAGACTTGATTGCATTGGGAGAGCATATGTTACCTGATATCATTGTGGATTTTCAATACATGGTGCACTTGAAATGATTCCTTTCACAGTGCATATAATGCATAGCATCCTTGTAGGTTTGCTGATCACAGTGCATATGAAATGATTGCTGTGGCAGTGCATTTTGGAATTTCTAGTGGTAAAGCACTTGAAATGATTGCTTTGACTGTGCCTATGTCAAATGACATCACCATAGTTTTGCTAGTCATGGTACACTAAAAATCATTGGTTTGGAAGTGCATATGTCACATGACATCTTTGTGGATATACTAGTAATGGTGCACTTCAAATGATTTCTTTGGCAGCACATTTTGGATTTTCTAGTCATGGTGCAGTTGAGATGATTGCTTTGGCATTACAGATCTCAGATGATATCACTGTGCTTTTGCTAGTCGCTGTGCACTTGAAATGATTGCTTTGGCAGTACATATGTAACATGATATCACTTTGTATTTGTTGGTCATGGTGCATTGAAATTGCGTTAGGAGGGCATACATCACATGATATCACTGTGGGTTTCCAGGTCATGGTGCACTTGAAATGACTGCTATGGCAGTCCATTTTCAGTTTGCTGGTCATGGTGCACTTGAAAAGATTCCTTTGGCAGTACATGTAATAGAATGACATCACTGTGAATTTGCTAGTCATGGTGCACTTGAAACAATTGTTTTGGCAGTACATATGTCCCATGAGAACACTGTGGATTTGCTGGTCACCTTGCACTTGAAATTTATTGCTTTGGCAAAGCATATATCACATTATGTCACTATATTTTAACTGGTCATACAGCAATTGAAATGATTGTTTTGACAGTGCATATGTCACATAAATTCATTGCCGATTTGCTGGTCATGGTGCTCTTGAAATGATTGCTTTCTCAGTGCGTATGTCACATGACATCATCATGGGTTTGCTGGTCATGGTGTACTTGAAATAATAGCTTTGACAATGCATTTTGCAATTGCTGATGATGGTGCACTTGAAATAATTGCTTTGGCAGTGCATATGTAGAATGAGATCACTGTGGTTTTGCTGGTCTTGGTGAACTTAAAATCATAGCTTTGGAAGACCATATGTTACATGACATCACTGTGCTTTTGTTGGTCTGGTGCACTTAAAATGCTTGCATTCAGAGTACATATGTCACATAACATGATTGTGAGTTGGCTGGTCATGGTGCACCTGATATGATTGCAATCAGATGGCATACATCACATGGCATCGCTGTGCATTTGATGGTCATGGTATACTCACAATGACTGTATTGGCAGGGCATATGTCACAATGATCTTTGTAGATTTGTTGGTTGTGGTGCACTTGAAATGATTTATTTGGCAGTGAATATAATACATTGAATTATTTTTAATTTGCCAGTCAAGGTGTATTTGAAATTATTGCTTTGGCAGTACATTATTGGATTGCTTTTGCACTGCATATGCCACATGATGTAATCGTAGATTTGTTGGTCATAGTCCGCTTAAAATGATTGCATTGGTAGTGCATATGTCACATGATATCATTGTGGATTTGCTGGTCATGCTACAGTTGAAATGATTGCTTTGGCAGTGCATATGTCACATGACTTCACTGTGATTTTGCTGGTCATGGTGCTCTTCACATTACTGCATTAGCAGTCCATGTGGCTATGCTGGTCATGGTGCACTTGAAATGATTGCATTGGGAGAGCATATGTCATGTGACATCATTGTGGATTTCCTGGTCATGGTTCACTTGAAATGATTGCTTTGGCCATGCATATGTTGAATGACATCACTGTGCTTTTGCTGTTCATGGTGCACTTAAAATCATTGCTTTGGCAGTGCACGTCACATGACGTTTTTGTAGACTTCTAGAATGGTTAACTTCAAATGATTGCTTTGGCAGTGCATATGTAACATGATATCCTGGATTTGCTGGTAATGATGCATTTGAAAAGATTCCTTCAGCAGTGCATATGTCAAATGACATCACTGTGGCTTTGGTCATGGTGTCCTTGAAATGATTACATTGGGATTGCATATGTTACATAACTTCATCATGGGTTGGCTGGTCATGATACACCTCATATGATTGCAAATGGAGGGCATACATCACATGATATCACTGTGAATTTGCTGGTCTTTGTGCACTTGCAATGATTACATTGACAGGGCATATGTCACATGGCACCATTGTGGATTTCCCCGTCATGGTGCACATCAAATGACTGCTTTGCAGGGGATATAATAAGTGACATAATTTTGGATTTTTTGGTCATGGTGCACTTAAAATGACACATGAAATAATTGCCGATTTGCTGGTCATGGTGCACTCTAAACAATTGTGTCAGCAATGCATATTTCACATGATATCGCTGTTTTTTTTTTTTGCCAGTCGTGGTGCTCTTGATTATATTTCAAGTGTGTATATCACATGACATCATGCTGGATTTGCTGGTCATGGTACACCTGAAAATATTGCAATACAAGTGCATACATCCTATGACAGTGCTATACATTTGTTGATCATAGTCCATTTCAAATGACTGCATGTTCAGGGCATAACTCATGTGGCATCATTGCGGATATGCTGGTCATGGTACACTTCAAATTGTTGCATTTGGAGGTCATCCATCACATGACATTGCTGTGGATTTCCAGGTCATGGTGCACTTGAAATATTTGTTTTGGTTGTGTATATGTCACATGACAGCACTGTGGATTTGCTGGTCATGGTACCCTTAAAATGATTGCATTGCGATGGCATAAATCATGTGACATTGATGTGGATTTCTTTGTCAGGATGCACTTGAAATTATTGATTTGGCAATGCATATATCACATGACATCATCAGGCATACAGCACATGATATCTCTGTGCAATTGCTGGTCATATTGTACTTGCAATGACTACACTGGCAGGGTGCATCTCACATGTCATCATTGTGGATTTGCTGGTTATGATGTAGTTGAAATGATTGCTTTGGCAAGGGATATAATACATGAAATCATTGTGAATTTGCTGGTCATGGTATACCTGAAATGATTGCTTTGGCAGTGCCTTTGTCACGTGAGATCACTATGGATCTCCTGGTCATGGTACACTTGAAATGATTGGCTTCACCACACAGTATTTGCAGAATGGAAGTAGAACAGACAACATTCAGTGCTTATGTGGCATGACATCTCTGTGTATTTGCTGGTCATGGGGAACTTGAAATGATTGCTTATTCAGTGCATATGTTATATGACATCAGTGTGGATTTCCTGGTCATGGCGTAGTAGAAATGATTGCATTGGGAGGGCTTATGTTACCTGATATCATTGTGGATGTGCAATTCATGCTGGTCATGGTATACTTGAAATGATTGCTTTGGCAGTGTCTTTGTCATGTGAGATCACTATGGATCTCCTGGTCATGGTACACTTGAAATGATTGGCTTCACCACACAGTATTTGCAGAATGGAAGTAGAACAGACAACCTGTAGTGCTTATGTGGCATGACATCCCCGTGGATTTGCTGGTCATGGAGAACTTGAAATGATTGCTTATTCAGTGCATATGTTATATGACATCACTTTGGATTTCTTGGTCATGGTGTAGTAGACGTGATTGCATTGGGATTGCATATGTTACCTGATATCATTGTGGATTTTCAATTTATGGTGCATTTGAAATTATTCCTTTCACAGTGCATGTAATGCATAGCATCCTTGTAGGTTTGCTGATCACAGTGCATATGAAATGATTGCTGTGGCAGTGCATTTTGGAATTTCTGGTGGTAAAGCACTTGAAATGATTGCTTTGACTGTGCCTATGTCAAATGACATCACCATAGTTTTACTGGTTATGGTACACTAAAAATCATTGGTTTGGAAGTGCATATGTCACATGACATCTTTGTGGATTTACTAGTAATGGTGCACTTCAAATGATTTCTTTGGCAGCACATTTTGGATTTTCTGTTCATGGTGCAGTTGAGATGATTGCTTTGGCATTACAGATCCCAGATGATATCACTGTGCTTTTGCTAGTCGCTGTGCACTTGAAATGATTGTTTTGGCAGTACATATGTAACATTACATCACTTTGTATTTGTTGGTCATGGTGCATTGAAATTATTGCATTAGGAGGGCATACATCACATGACATCCCTGTGGGTTTCCAGGTCATGGTACACTTGAAATGATTGCTATGGCAGTGCATTTTCAATTTGCTGGTTATTGTGCACTTGAAATGATTCCTTTGGCAGTGCATATAATAGTATGACATCACTGTGAATTTGCTGGTCATGGTGCACTTGAAATGATTGTTTTGGCAGTACATATGTCACATGAGAACACTGTAGTTTTGCTGGTCACAGTGCACTTGAAATTATTGCTTTGGCAAAGCATATATCACATGATGTCACTATATATTAACTGGTCATACAGCACTTGAAATTATTATTTTGACAGTGCATTTGTCACATAAATTCATTGTTGATTTGCTGGTTATGGTGCTCTTGAAATGACTGCTTTCTCAGTGCGTATGTCACATGACATCATTGTGGGTTTGCTGGTCATGGTGTACTTGAAATAATAGCTTTGGCAATGCATTTTGCAATTGCTGGTGATGGTGCACTTGAAATGATTGCTTTGGCAGTGCATATGTAGAATGAGATCACTGTGGTTTTGCTGGTCTTGGTGAACTTAAAATCATTGCTTTGGCAGACCATATGTTACATGACATCACTGTGGTTTTGTTGGTCTGGTGCACTTAAAATGCTTGCATTCAAAGTACATATGTCACATAACATGATTGTGAGTTGGCTGGTCATGGTGCACCTGATATGATTGCAATCAGATGGCATACATCACATGGCATCGCTGTGCATTTGATGGTCATGGTGTATTCGCAATGACTGTATTGGCAGGGCATATGTCACATGGCATCATTGTAGATTTGTTGGTCAGGGTGCACTTGAAATGATTTATTTGGCAGTAAATTTAATACATTGAATTATTTTGAATTTGCCAGTCAAGGTGCATTTGAAATTATTGCTTTGGCAGTAAATTATTGGATTGCTTTTGCACTGCGTATGCTATATGATGTAATCATGGATTTCTTGGTCATAGTCCCCTTAAAATGATTGCATTGGTAGTGCATATGTCACATGATATCATTGTGGATTTGCTGGTCATAGTGCAGTTGAAATGATTGCTTTGGCAGTGCATATGTCAGATGACATCACTGTGCTATTTCTGGTCATGGTGCTCTTCACATTACTGAATTAGCAGTCCATGTGGCTATGCTAGTCATTGTGCACTTGAAATGATTGCATTGGCAGAGCATATGTCATGTGACATCATTGTGGATTTCCCGGTCATGGTTCACTTGAAATGATTGCTTTGGCCATGCATATGTTGAATGACATCACTGTGTTTTTGCTGGTCATGGTGCACTTAAAATCATTACTTTTGCAGTGCACATGTCACATGACGTTTTTGTAGATTTACTAGTAATGGTTCACTTCAAATGATTGCTTTGGCAGTGTATTTATAATATGATATCATTCTGCATTTGCTGGTAATGATGCCCTTGAAAAGATTGCTTCAGCAGTGCATATGTCAGATGACATCACTGTGGCTTGCTGGTCATGGTGCCCTTGAAAGGATTACACTGGGAGTGCATATGTCACATAACTTCATCATGGGTTGGCTGATCATGGTACACCTCATATGATTGCAAACGGAGGGCATACATCACATGATATCACTGTGCATTTGCTGGTCTTTGTGCACTTGCAATGATTACATTGACAGGGCATATGTCACATGGCACCATTGTGGATTTCATGGTCATGGTGCACATCAAATGACTGCTTTTCAGGGGATATAATAAGTGACATAATTTTGGATTTGTTGGCCATAGTGCACTTAAAATGATTACTTAGGCAGTTCAAAATGTCACATGAAATCATTGTGGATTTGCTGGTCATGGTGCACTCAAAACAATTGTTATAGCAATGCATATTTCACATGATATCACTTTATTTTTTCCAGTCGTGGTGCTCTTGATTACATTTCAAGTGCATATGTCAAATGACATCATCCTGGATTTACTGGTCATGGTGCACTCAAAACAATTGAGTCCATAATGCATATTTCACATGATATTACTGTTTTTTTGCCATTCATGGTGCTCTTGATTACATTTTGAGTGCATATGTCATATGACATCATCCTGGGTTTGTTGGTCATAATCCAACTGAATTTATTGCAATACAAGTGCATACATCCTATGACAATGCTGTGCATTTGCTGGTCATAGTCAAGTTGAAATGACTGCATGTTCAGGGCATATCTCACTTGGCATCATTGCAGATTTGCTGGTCATGGTACACTTCAAATTGTTGCATTTGGAGGGCATCCATCACATGAGATTACTGTAGATTTCCACGTCTTGGTGCACTTGAAATAATTGCTTTGTCTGTGTAAATGTCACATGACAGCACTGTGGATTTGCTGGTCATGGTTCCCTTAAAATGATTGCATTGGGATGGCATAAATCATGTGACATTGCTGTGGATTTCCTTTCATGAAGCACTTGACATGATTGTTTTAGCAGTGCATAAGTTACATGACATCAATATGGATTTGCTGGTCATTGTGCACTTGAAATGATTCCTTCAGCAGTGCATATAATACAAAGACATCACTGTGGATTTCCTGGTCATGGTGCACTTGAAATGATTAACTTAACAGTCCATATCTCACATGATATCATTCTGCTTTCGCCTGTAATGCTGCACTTGAAATGACTGTTTTGACAGTGCATATGTCACATAACATCACTGTGGATTTGCTGGTCATGGTGCCATTAAAATTGTTGCATTGGGAGGGCATAAATCACGTAACATTACTGTGGATTTGCTTGTCATAGTGCAGTTGAAATGATTACTTTCGCAGTGCATAAGTTACATGACATCAATATGGATTTGCTGGTCATGGTGCACTTAAAATGATTGCTTTGGCAGTCCATACCTCACATGATATAATTTGGGTTTTGCCAGTAATGCTGCACTTGAAATTATTGTTTTGTCAGTGCATATGTCACATGACATCATCATGCATTGGCTTCACATGTTGCACCAGATATGATTGCAATCAGAGACCATACAGCACATGATATCTCTATGCATTTGCTGGTCATATTGTATTTGCAATGACTACATTGGCAGGGCATATCTCACATGGCATCATTGTGGATTTGCTGGTCATGATGTAGTTGAAATGATTCCTTTGGCAGTGGATATAATACATGAAATCATTGTGAATTTGCTGGTCATGGTATACTTGAAATGATTGCTGTGGCATTGCCTTTTGTATTTGCTGCCCATGGTGTACTTGAAATGATTGCCTTGGCACTGCATATGCCACATAATATAATTGTGGATTTGCCTGTCATAGTCCACTTGACATGATTGCTTTGGCAGTACATATGTCACATGAGAACACTGTGGATTTGCTAGTCACTGTGCACTTGAAATTGTTGCTTTGGCAGAGCATATGTCACATGATGTCACGTTATATTAACTGGACATACTGCACCTGAAATGATTGCTTTGGCAGTACATTTGTCACATAAATTCACTGTCAATTTGCTGGACATGGTGCACTGGAATTGATTTCAAAGTGCATATGTCACATGACATCCTTGTGGATTTGCTGGTCATGGTGCATTTGATATCACTGGCTTCACCATATTATAAATACACAATAAAAAAAGAATAGACAACCTACAATGCACATGTCACATGATAACACTGTGGAGTTGCTCAACATGGTGCAATTGAAATTATTATTTTGGCATTGCATATGTCACATGACATCTCTGTGGATTTCATGATCATGGTGCTCTTGAAGTGATTGATTTGCCAATGCATATGCCATGTGACATCATTCTGGATTTGTTGCTCATGGTGCACTTGAAATGATTGCTGTGGCAGTCTGTCACATGACATTTTCCTGGCTTTGCTGGTGATGGTACACTTGAAATTATTGTGTTCCCACATAACTGCAGTATGGAAGAAGAGCAGATTGCCTGAATTGCATTTGTCACATTACATTACAGTAGATTTGCCTGTCATGGTGCACCTGAAATAATTGCTTTTCAGTGCATAAGACATACCACATCACTATGGATTTGCTGATCAAAGTGCACCTGAAGTTTTTGCTTTGGCAGTGTATATGTCACATGACCTCACTGTGGATTTGCTGATCATGGTACACTTGAAATGATTGCTTTGGCATTGTATATGTCACATGAAATCACTGCAGATTAGCTGGTCATGGTGCACTTGAAATGATTGCTTTGGCAGTGCATATGTAATGTGATATCATCCTGGATTTGCTGGTAATGATGCACTTGAAAAGATTACTTCAGCAGTGCATATGTCAGATGGGGAACCTATCAGTTCCATGAAAGAACACATACCCAAAGACCAGATCACCGAGACCACATCGCTGACAGAGCAGTTTTCTGACAATGGTAAGTATAAGTAGTGAGGAATGGGATGTATTCCTGTTTATGCAATGTGGTGCAATCTCGGAGTTGGTATATTTAAGTAGGGAGGGTGTGGAGGTGCAGCAGCCCACATGGGGGGTGCAGGGGGGGCTTGCCCCCAGCTATATGCATGTTTCTTTTTGTTTCTTTATTTTATTGCAGAAACGAGAATACATTCTTTTCCACAGTAGCTCTTTGTCGGTGATGTGTTGTGTCGGCGATGGGGTCTTGGTCATCTGGTCTTTGGGTAAGTGTTCTGTCGTGGATCTGATATGTATCTGTCAGATGACATCACTGTAGATTTACTGGACATGGTGCCCTTGAAATGATTGCATTAGGAGTGCATATGTCACATAACTTCATCATGGGTTGGCTCGTCATGGTGTACCTCATATGATTGCAAACAGACGACATACATCACATGATATCACTGTGCATTTGCTTGTCATTGTGCACTTGTAATGATTATATTGGCAGGGGATATGTCACATGGCACCAGTGTGGATTTCCTGGTCATGGTACATATCAAATGACTGCTTTGCAGGGGATATAATAAGTGACATAATTTTGGATTTGCTGGTCATGGTGCACTTGAAACAATTGTTTCAGCAATGAATATTTCACATAATATCACTGTTTTTTTGCCAGTCATGGAGCTCTTGATTCCATTTCAAGTGCATACATCACCTGACATCTTCCTGGATTTGCTGGTCATCATGCACGTGAAATTATTGCAATAAGAGTGCATACATCATATGACACCACTGTGCAGTTGCTGGTCATAGTCCAGTTGAAATGACTGCATGTTCAGGGTATATGTTACATGGTATTATTGTGAATTTGCTTGTCATGATCCACTTGAAATCGTTACTTTGGTAGTGCATTTTGGATTTGCTGGTAATGGTGCACTTTAAATGATTGCTTTTGTAGTACATATGTCACTAATGTCACTGCAAATATCTGGGTATGGGGAGCCTGAAATGATTGTATTGGCAGTGCATATGTCACATGAAATAATTCTGGATTTGCTTGTCATCATCCCCGTCAAATGATTCCTTTGGAAGTGCAAATGTCACATGATATCATTGTGGATGTGCTGGTCATGGTGCACTATAAATGATTGGCTTGGCACTGCATATGTCACATAACATCACTGTGGATTTCTTGGTTATGGTGAAGTTGAAATGATTGTATCGGCATTACATGTTATACATGATATCACTGTGGATTTCTGTTGTAGTGCACTTGAAAGGATTGCTGTGGCAGAGTTTTTCTCATATGACATCACTATGGATGTGCTGGTCATGGTACACTTGAAATGATTAGCTTCACTACATAATAATTGCAGAATGGAAGTAAAACAGATAGCCTGCAGTGTATATGTCACATGACATTACTGTGGATTTGCTGCGTGTGGTACACTTGAAATTTTGCTTTTGCTCTGTATATGTCACAAGGCATCACTGTGGATTTATTGGCCATTGTGCACTTGAAATGATTGCACTGGGAGGGCATACGTCACATGACATCATTGAAGATGTTCTGGTCATGGTACACTTGAAATTATTGCTTTAGCAGTGAATTTTGGAATTGCTGTTGATGATGCACTTAAAATCATTGCTTTGGCAGTGCATATGTTGAATGACATCACTGTGATTTTGCTGGTCATGGTGCACTAAAAAACATTGCTTTGGTAGCACACATGTCACATGACATTTTTGTAGATTTACTAGTAATGGCTCACTTCAAATGATTTCTTTGAGAGTGCATTTTGGATTTCCTGGTCACAGTGTACTTGAAATCATTACATTGGTAAGATATATGTCACATGACATCATTGTGGATTTGTTGGTCATACTGCCCTTGAAATCATTGCTTTGGCAGTGTATATAATACATGAAATCCTTGTGGATTTGCTGACATGGTGCACTTGAAATGATTGCTTTGGCAATGTATTTTGGAATTGCTGGTGATGGTACACTTGAAATGATTGCTTTGGCAGTGCATATGTTGAATGACATCAGTGTGGTTTTGCTGGTCATGTTGCAGTTAAAATCATTGCTTTGGCAGTGCATTTGTCACCTGACATATTTGTCAATTTACTAGTAATGGTGCAGTTCAAATGATTTCCTTGACATTCCATTCTCGATTTCCTGGTCATGGTGCACTTGAAAAGATTGCTTTTGTAGTACATACCTCACATGATATTACAGTCATTTAGCTAGTCATGGTGTACTTGAAATGATTGTTTTTGCAGTGCATATGTCACATGACACCACTGCATTTGTTGGTCATCGTGCATTGAAAATATTCCATTAGATGGGCATGCATAACTTGACATCACTCTGGATTTCTAGGTCATGGTGCACTTGATTGCTTTGGCAGTACATATGTCACATGACATCTTTGTGGGTTTGCTACTAATGGTGTACTTGAAATGATTTCTTTGGCAATGCATTTTGGATTTGCTTGTCAAGGTGCCCTTGAAATGATTCCTTCAGCAGTGCATATAATACAAAGACATCACAGTGGATTTGCTGATCATGGTGCATTAGAACTGATTGTTTTGGCTATCCGTACCTCACATAATATCACTCTGGTTTAGCCAGTCATGCTGCACTTGAAATGATTGTTTTAGCAGTGCATGTGTCACATGACATCACTGTAGATTTGCTGGTCATGGTTCCATTAAATGATTGCATTAGGAGGACATACATCACATGATATTGCTGTGCAATTTTTTGTCATGGTACACTTGAAATGATTGCTTTCACAGTATATAGGTCACATGGCCTCACTATAGATTTGTTGGTCATAGTGCACTTGAAATGATTGCTTTGCAGTGCATATGTCATATGACATCACTGTACATTTCATGGTGATCATGCACTTGAAGTGATTCAATGGGAGAGCATATATCACATGATATGACAGTAAACTAGCGGGTCTAGTGCAGTTGAAATGATTGCTTTGGCAGTGTATATGTAACATGACCTCATTGTGAATTTGATGGTCATGGTGCACTTGAAATGACTGCTTCAGCAGTGCATATTTCACATGCTATCTCTGCGGTTTTGTTGGTAATGGTGCTCTTGATTACACTGGGAGTGCATATATCACATAACATCATTGTGGATTTGCTGGTCATGGTGCACCTGAAATTATGGCAATAGGAGGGCATACATCATATGAAATCACTGTGCATTTCCAGGTCAGGGTGCACTTGAAAAGATTGCTTTCACCATGCATATGTCACATGACATCACTGTGGATTTGCTGATCATGTTACCCTTAAAATGATTGCATTGAGAGGCCATTCATCACATGACATTGCTGTGGATTTCCTTGTCATGGTGTACTTGAAATTATGTTTTTCACAGTGCATAAGTTACATGACATTGCTAGGGATTTGCTGGTTATGCTGCACTTGAAATTTTTGTTTTCACAGTGTATATGTCATATGGCCTCTCTGTGTAACTGATGGTCATGGAGCAGTTGAAATGATTGCTTTGGCAGGACAGATGTCACATGTTATCACTGCAGATTTAATGGTAATAGTGCATGTGAAATGATTCAGTGGGAGAACATATGTCACATAACATTACAGTAGACTAGCTGGCCTGGTGCAAATGACTGCTTTGGCATTGCAAATATCACATGGCATCATTGTAGATTTGATGGTCATGATGCACTTCAAATTATTGCTTTAGCAGTGCATATTTCATATGGTATCACTGTGTTTTGCTGGTCATGGTGCTGTTGATTACATTGGGAGAGGAAATGTCACATGACATTATCGTGGATTTGCTGGTTCAAGTGCACCTGAAATTATTGCAGTAGCAGGGCATATATCACATAGTATTGCCATGCATTTGCTGTTCATAGTCAAGCTGAATTGATTCCATGTGCGGGGTATATGTCACATGCCATCATAGTACACTTGAAGTGGTTGCTTTAGCACTGCATATGTCATTCAACATCATTGTGGATTTCTGGTCATGGTGCACTTGAATTGATTGCTTTGGCAGTGCAATTTGGAATTGCTTTGGCACTGCATATGCCACATGATACAATCATGGACTTGCTGGTCATAGTCCACTTGAAATGATTGCTTTGCTAGTGCATATGTCACAGGATATCATTGTGTATTTCCTAGTCATGGTGCAGTTGAAATGATTGCTTTGGCAGTGCAGATATCACATGACATCACTGTGGTTTTCCTGGTCATGGTGCTCTTCACATTACTGCATTAGCAGTGCATATGTCACATGACATCATTCTAGATTTGCTGGTCATGGTGCATTTGAAATGATTGCATTTGGAGAGCATATGTTACGTGACATCATTGTGGATTTCCTGATCATGGTGCACTTGAAATGATTGTTTTGGTAGTGCATATGTTGAATAACATCACTGTGTTTTTGCTGGTCATGGTGCACTTCAAATGATTGCTTTGGTAGTGCACATGTCACATGACATTTTTATAGATTTACTAGTAATGGTTCACTTCAAATGATTGCTTTGGCAGTGCATATGTAACATGCTATCTCTGCGGTTTTGTTGGTAATGGTGCTAATGATTACACTGGGAGTGCATATATCACATAACATCATCCTGGATTTGCTGGTAATGATGCACCTGAAAAGATTGCTTCAACAGTGCATATGTAAGGTGACATCACTGCAGTTCTGCTGGTCATAGTGCCTCTGAAATTATTACATTGGGAGTGCATGTGACACATAAGTACATCATGGGTTGGCTGGTCGTGGTACATCTCATATGATTGCAAACAGAGGGCATACATCACAATATATCACTGTGCATTTGTGGTCATTGTCCACTTGCAATGATTACACTGGCAGGGTATATGTCACATGGTACCATCGTGGATTTCCTGGTCATGGTGCACATCAAATGACTGCTTTGCAGGGGGGATATAATAAGCTACATCATTTTGGATTTATACAAATAGCGCAGTAGATAATCCTCTCGAGTGAAGCACCTTGCAGACAAAAAGCAAATCCAACGACAAAAATTCTCAAGGATGCACCATGGAGCTTAGAACAAAAATCAAACTGGTGTAAAGTGAACAGGTTCTTTATTCGTATCAACATACAAAAGTGGTAAGCGCTTTCACATCTAAAAGACGCTTCTTCGGACCTCAATGTTACTGTGTCTCACTTACTCCTTAAATATAAAAACAATTAGCACCTTCATTTAGTTAATTGTGCCACTTATAATTAAAGTGCAAGTGCGGAAGTCTCAAAGACTTAATAAATAAAAAAATATTTAAAAACTATATGTAGATTCACTTAAACTTTTACAGTGATAAATATATCAAAGTGCTAGTGCATGATAATTCTTCAGGAATTAAAAATAGAAATAGAATGCTAATGTTTATATAAAATGCATTAAATTCATTCAATATAAAAAACAATGCTAAGAACAGTATATATATTTAAAATATCAATAGAGCTTATATAACCATGTCAATTAATTTTATAATCAAAGATATTGGAACATGTATATTTTATAAAAAATAATAAAAAATGATGACATTTAAGCATTGTAACATGAATAAGCACATGTGAAACACTAGATAACAATGTCAATGTTTCAAGGACCTAGATGCTAAAAACAGCTTCAAAGTAATTTTTTCATTCAGCCCAAATTTGTGCGCTTGTAACCTAAGAATCCATTTGTTCTCTATTTCCTCTGTATGGTTTTTTATATTACCTAGTCTATTTGTTCTTCTCACCAATTCAAGCACTCTAAACTTAAACCTATGGCTAGATCCATGCTCCATAATATGACGTGCCAAAGCATTAGTATCATTCTCCTTGTTCACTGCATATATATGTTCCCTTATCCGTTCGCGAAGGGTTCTATTTGTCTTTCCTATGTAGAACTTGTCACATGTTTCACATTGTGCCAAATAAACTAAATCCTTTGTTTTGCAGTCTGCATATCCTCTAAAGGTGTAAACCTGACCTGTGTGGGGATGTGTAAAACTTTCATTATCTGTTATATATTTACATTGGTTACATGTACGGCAAGGGAAAGTCCCTTTCCTTTGTGATTGCAATGACTTATTCTCCGTTTGTTCATAACACAATAATCTTTTTAGCGATTTCATATTTTTGTAGGTTATATTGGGCTTATCATCTATTAACATTCTAATCCTATCATCCATCAGCAATAATTTCCAATTGTTTTCTATGATTCGCTTTACTTGTCCATTCCTATTCGTATAAGGGATAATTAGTCTATTTTTCTTTTTCTTTTTTTGTGTGCTTACAATGTTATCACTATCACAAGCTTGCCTATGGAAAAACGGCTTACCCTTGTGGGTTCTTAAATCACTGCATGATGTTATCGTCTCTTTCACCTCATTCTCCTTGTACCCTCTAGATGTGAACTTACTAACCAAGTCGGCTTCCTGTTCTTTGAAAACCGTGTCTTGCGTGGTGAGTTTGGATGTTCTGAGTACCTGATTCTTCACAATGTTGGAGTATATATGTTTGGGGTGCATGCTATTTCGATGCAGCAGATTATTTCTCCAACTCGGGTTCCTATAGACTTCTGTATTTATCCCATTGGGTCCTTTGGTGAGCTTAACATCCAGAAACTCAATATCATTCAGAGAATAAATATTCTCAAAAACCAAAAAGTCTGTGGTGCCATTAATATATTTCACAAATTCATGTAGATCTTTCTCATTACCTCCCCATACAAAAAACACATCGTCGACAAACCGACCATAGTATTTGATATATTCAGCATATAACACATTTTTAAGGACATATATATCTTCCCAATAAGCCAGTACCAAGTTGGCATAGGAATTTGCACAGGGAGTGCCCATGGCAACTCCCTTTTTCTGCAAAAAATAGCTATTTTCATGTAATAATACGTTATTATCCAATACCATTTCTAACAGTAACATCAATTGTATCACCTTGTTATTGGTTACACCATTTTCCAATAGATAAAGTCTCACATATTCTATGCCTGTGGTGTTAGGTATGCAAGTGAACAAAGATTTGACATCTAAGGTTACAAGGATGTCATCTCCGCCAATGGGCATCCGATTATTGGATAAGGCTAAATTTTCCAGGAATTGTTGTGTATCTTTCAAAATGTGGCTTGCATTGTTGACGACTGGTTTAAATTGTTTGTCCAAGTATATGGATATCGGCTCTGTCAACCAGCCTTTGCTGGACACGATGGGTCTAAGGGGGGGGTCAAAAAACTTTTTATGAATTTTAGGAAGGCCCCTAAACGTAGGAATCAATGGGTCTTCTATTAAAAAGTATTTATACAGATTCTCATCTATCACATTACTCAATAATAAATCATAAAGATGACTATGAAAGCTCTTTATTAAATCATTCAAAGAATACCTACCTAAAAGTTTATATGTATCTTCATCCGCTAACATATTAGCTATTTTCATTAAGTACATGACTCTGTCCATTACTACCACGGCTCCCCCTTTGTCTGCCTGCCTAATAACAATATTTTCATTTTTTTGCAAATTCAAGAGGGCTTTCCTTTCTATACTTGACATATTAAAAAACTCAGTCTTAGCATCTTCATTACCATACAAATTCATCAAATCAGTCTCACAAGCTCGCTCAAATACATCTAAGAGCGGATGCAATTGCGGCATATAGACCGAGGGTTTTTTGAAAATGTTAATATTTTCAGTGTTTTCAGTATTTGAGTTTTCATTAGTGTACATCATCTTTAAGGCAATATTTCTGGTAAACATTTTTATATCGATAATGAAGTTGGTAACATCAACAGTGCCAGAGGGTATAAAATTCAAACCTCTGTTGAGTATAGAAATTTCTGATTCATCTAACTCATAATTAGAAATATTTACCACTAGATCTTGCTTATTGACTTCAAAGCTTTCCTCTGATTTTCGTATGTTTCTTCCGTGTATTTTCTCTTCCTTACTTTGTTTTGCGGGGACCATCTCTTTCTTTCTTTCTAGTTGTTGAATGGGCAGAGGAAAAGATGGAAACTCATCAGCTTCAATGAAGACTTCGCTTACATTTGCTGAAATAGTGACAGCCGAGCCATTGCCAGGCATCTTCCTGCGTACGACAGGATCATTATGGTGTTCTACATCAAGATCGTCATTTCTTCTGAAAACATTTCCTTCCCCATTTATGTGCACTAATGCTGCTGTTGTTATCTGCCGCTTTGTAGTAAGCATAGATCCCGTAGTGTTCGCACTGTTTGCATTAACATTGCTTACATTCAGAGGCTCCGTGCTGATACTGGCTTCTAATGATGAAGTCACTGGTGGAGTCTCACTTCTGATGGTTGATAGCTCCTTAGGTGTATGCGTGGCATGTGACTGCCTCGTATTACCAGCTGAATGAATGGTTTGTACAGGCATCTTATCTCTCAGCCAAGAAAATACTTGACCTTTATGAAAATCGACAAAGTCCCTTTCTAGTTTCTTTTTCTTGTCTAGAAGGGACTTATTGTCGATTGAAAATAACGTGGATTTTAAATCATTATATAATGTATTAAGTTCATTGTCATTTAGCAAACTGGCAACTTCAGATTCTATTGTCTTGATTTCTGCTGTTAAAATATCTTCCGATTTATTAAAGTGTTCAATCAATAGCTTCATGTAGGAGAAGCTCATGTCTAGATTTAATTTTTGCTACTTAGCTAATAGCTCCGGGTACGTTGTTCCATACGTCGGCATCTTTAAGATCCGTAGACCCCTAGGCACAAGTCGGAAGCTCAAACAAGCTTCCATATGCAGTCTTTGCCACTGCACGCTTTTCAGTTTGTATAACTTGTTCTCTAACCGTCTTGTGAGCAAAATAACGTTCATATTGTGCTTCCGGTTAACATTAATGGAGTCACTGTTAGAAAAATCTTTAGCTGTTAATTTCAGCAAGGGATTCAATCCTATTTCCATCAAGTTGTTTAAATGAAATACCTTTTCAGGCCTCAATGCATCAGAATCTGTTATGGTTGTAGGTTCAACTGCCATGGCTCGACGGAAAAAAAGAATTTGAACAAATAGCGCAGTAGATAATCCTCTCGAGTGAAGCACCTTGCAGACAAAAAGCAAATCCAACGACAAAAATTCTCAAGGATGCACCATGGAGCTTAGAACAAAAATCAAACTGGTGTAAAGTGAACAGGTTCTTTATTCGTATCAACATACAGACTTGGTTAGTAAGTTCACATCTAGAGGGTACAAGGAGAATGAGGTGAAAGAGACAATAACATCATGCAGTGATTTAAGAACCCACAAGGGTAAGCCGTTTTTCCATAGGCAAGCTTGTGATAGTGATAACATTGTAAGCACACAAAAAAAGAAAAAGAAAAATAGACTAATTATCCCTTATACGAATAGGAATGGACAAGTAAAGCGAATCATAGAAAACAATTGGAAATTATTGCTGATGGATGATAGGATTAGAATGTTAATAGATGATAAGCCCAATATAACCTACAAAAATATGAAATCTCTAAAAAGATTATTGTGTTATGAACAAACGGAGAATAAGTCATTGCAATCACAAAGAAAAGGGACTTTCCCTTGCCGTACATGTAACCAATGTAAATATATAACAGATAATGAAAGTTTTACACATCCCCACACAGGTCAGGTTTACACCTTTAGAGGATATGCAGACTGCAAAACAAAGGATTTAGTTTATTTGGCACAATGTGAAACATGTGACAAGTTCTACATAGGAAAGACAAATAGAACCCTTCGCGAACGGATAAGGGAACATATATATGCAGTGAACAAGGAGAATGATACTAATGCTTTGGCATGTCATATTATGGAGCATGGATCTAGCCATAGGTTTAAGTTTAGAGTGCTTGAATTGGTGAGAAGAACAAATAGACTAGGTAATATAAAAAACCATACAGAGGAAATAGAGAACAAATGGATTCTTAGGCCACAAGCGCATAAATTTGGGCTGAATGAAAAAATTACTTTGAAGCCGTTTTTAGCATCTAGGTCCTTGAAACATTGACATTGTTATCTAGTGTTTCACATGTGCTTATTCATGTTACAATGCTTAAATGTCATCATTTTTTATTAATTTTTATAAAATATACAGGTTCCAATATCTTTGATTATAAAATTAATTGACATGGTTATATAAGCTCTATTGATATTTTAAATATATATACTGTTCTTAGCATTGTTTTTTATATTGAATGAATTTAATGCATTTTATATAAACATTAGCATTCTATTTCTATTTTTAATTCCTGAAGAATTATCATGCACTAGCACTTTGATATATTTATCACTGTAAAAGTTTAAGTGAATCTACATATAGTTTTTAAATATTTTTTTATTTATTAAGTCTTTGAGACTTCCGCACTTGCACTTTAATTATAAGTGGCACAATTAACTAAATGAAGGTGCTAATTGTTTTTATATTTAAGGAGTAAGTGAGACACAGTAACATTGAGGTCCGAAGAAGCGTCTTTTAGACGTGAAAGCGCTTACCACTTTTGTATGTTGATACGAATAAAGAACCTGTTCACTTTACACCAGTTTGATTTTTGTTCTAAGCTCCATGGTGCATCCTTGAGAATTTTTGTTGTTGGATCATTTTGGATTTGTTCATCATGGTGCACTTAATACGATTACTTTGTCAGTTCAAATGTCACATGAAATCATTATGGATTTGCAGGTCATGGTGCACTCAAAACAATTGTTATAGCAATGCATATTTCACATGATATCACTTTATTTTTTCAATTCGTGGTGCTCTTGATTACATTTCAAGTGCATATGTCAAATGACATCATCCTGGATTTGCTGGTCGTGGTGCACCTGAAATTATTGCAATAGGAGTACATACATCCTATGACATTGCTGTGGATTTGCTGGTCATTGTCCAGTTGAAATGATGCATGCTCAGGGAATATCTCCCATGGCATCATTGTGGGTTTGCTGGTCATGGGGCACTTCCAATTGTTACATTAGGAGGGCATCCATCACATGATATTACTGTGGATTTCTAGGTACACTTGAAATAATTGCTTTGACTATGTATATGTCACATGACAGCACTGTGGATTTGCTGGTCATAGTACCCTTAAAATGTTTGCATTGGGATGTCATAAATCATGAGACATTCCTGTGGATATCCTTGTCATGATGCACATGAAATGATTGCTTTAGCAGTGCATACGTTACATGACATCAGTATGGTTTTTGCTGGTCATGGTGCACTTGAAATGATTCCTGTGGCAGCGCATATAATACAAACACATCACTGTGGATTTCCTGGTCATGGTGCACTTGAAATGATTGCTTTGACAGACCACACCTCACATGATATCATGTGAGTTTTGCCAGTAAGGCTGCACTTGAAATGATTGTTTTGGCAATGCATATGTCACATAACATCATCGTGCATTGGCTGGGCATGGTGTACCTGATATGATTGCAATTAGAGGGCATACAGCACATGATATCTCTGTGCATTTGCTGGTCATATTGTTCTTGCAATGACTACATTGGAAGGGAGTATCTCACATGGCATAATTTTAGATTTCCTGGTCATAGTGTAGTTGAAATTCTTGCTTTGGCAAGAGATATAATACATGAAATCAATGTGAATTTCTTGGTAATGGTATACTTGAAATGATTGCTTTGGCAGTGCTTTTGTCACGTGAGATCACTATGGATCTGCTGATCATGGAACACTTGAAATGATTAGCTTCATCACATCATATTTGCAGAATGGAAGTAGAACAAACAGCCTGTAGTGCTTATGTGATGTGACATTCCTGTGGATTTGCTGGTCATGGTGAACTTGAAATGACTGCTTATTCAGTGCATATGTCACATCACATCACTGTAAATTTCCTGGTCATGGTCCAGTAGAAATTATTGCATTGGGAGGGCATATGTCACGTGAAATCATACTGGATTTGCAGTTCATGGTGACTTGAAATGATTCCTTTGGCAGTACATATAATAGATAACATCCTTGTAGGTTTACTGATCATGGTGCACTTGAAATGATTGCTGTGGCAGTGCATTTTCAAATATCTGGTAGTAAAGCACTTGAAATATTGCTTTAGCTATGCATATGTTGGAAGGCATCACCATAGTTTTGCTGGTCATGGTACACTAAAAATCATTGCTTTGGAAGTGCATATGTCACATGATATCTTTGTGTATTTACTAGTAATGGTGTACTTCAAATGATTTCTTTGGCAGCAAATTCTGGATTTCCTGGTCATAATGCAGTTGAGATGATTGCTTTGGCAGTACAGACCTCAGATGATATCACTGTTGTTTTGCTAGTCATGGTGCACTTGAAATGATTGCTTTAGCAGTGCATATGTCACATGACATCACTTTGTATTTGTTGGTCATGGTGCATTGAAATGATTGCATTAGGATGGCATACATCATATGACATGACTGTGAGTTTCCAGGTCATGGTGCACTTGAAATGATTGCTATGGCAGTGCATTTTGGATTTGCTGGTCATGGTCCACTTGAAATGTTTCTTTGGCAGTGCATATAACAAAATGACATCACTGTGGATTCGCTGATCATGGTACATTTGAAATTATTGCTTTGGCAGTACATATGTCACATGAGAACACTGTGGATTTGCTGGTCGCTGTGCACTTGAAATTATTGCTTTGGCAGAGCATATATCACATGATGCCACTATATATTAACTGCTCATACAACACTTCAAATAATTGCATTGGCACTGCATAAGTCACATACATTCACTGTTGATTTTCTGGTCATGGTGCACTTGAAATGATTGCTTTCTCAGTGCGTATGTCACATGACATCATTATGGGTTTGCTGGTCATGGTGCTCTTGAAATGATTCCATTGGGAGACCATATGTCACATGACAGCATTGTGGTGTACTTGAAAGGATTCTTTTTTTTTTGTGCATATAATACATGACATCATTTTGTGTTTGCTGGGCATCCATCACATGATATTACTGTGGATGTCTAGGTCATGGTGCACTTGAAATAATTGCTTTGACTGTGTATATGTCACATGACAGCACTGTGGATTTGCTTGTCATGATACCCTTAAAATGATTGCATTGGGATGTCATAAATCATGAGACATTGCTGTGGATATCCTTGTCATGATGCACATGAAATGATTGCTTTAGCAGTGCATATGTTACATGACATCAATATGGATTTGCTGGTCATAGTGCACTTGAAATTATTCCTTCGGCAGTGCATATAATACAAACACATCACTGTGGATTTCCTGGTCATTGAGCACTTGAAATGATTGCTTTGGCAGACCATACCTCACATGATATCAGTTGGGTTTTGCCAGTAATGCTGCACTTGAAATGATTGTTTTATTGGTGCATATGTTACATGACATCATCATGCATTAGCTGGGCATGGTGCACCTGATATGATTGCAATCAGAGGGCATGCAGCACATGATATTGCTGTGCATTTGCTGGTCATATTGTTCTTGCAATGACTACATTGGCTGGGAATATCTCACATGGCATCTTTGTAGACTTGCTGGTCATAGTGTAATGAAATGATTGCTTTCGCAAGGGATATAATACATGAAATCATTGTGAATTTGCTGGTAATGATATAATTGAAATGATTGCTTTGGCAGTGCTTTTGTCACATGAGATCACTATGGATCTCCTGGTCATAATACACTTGAAATGATTGGCTTCACCACATCATATTTGCAGAATGGAAGTAGAACAGACAGCCTGTAGTGCTTACGTGATGTGACATTCCTGTGGATTTGCTGGTCATGGTGAACTTGAAATGATTGCTTATTAAGTGCATATGTCACATCACATCACTGTAGATTTCCTGGTCAAAGTCCAGTAGAAATTATTGCATTGGGAGGGCATATGTCACATGACATCATGCTAGATTTGCAGTTCATGGTGCATGTGAAATGATTGCTGTGGCAGTGCATTTCTGAATTTCTGGTAGTAAAGCACTTGAAATATTGCTTTGGCTGTGCATATGTCAAAAGACATCAATGTAGTTTTGCTGGTCATGGTGCACTAAAAATCATTGCTTTGGAAGTGCATATGTCATATGACATATTTGTGGATTTACTAGTAATACACTTCAAATGATTTCTTTGGCAGTACTTTCTGGATCTCCTGGTCATGATGCAGTTGAGATGATTGCTTTGGCAGTACAGACCTCAGATGATATCACTGTGGTTTTGCTAGTCATGGTGCACTTGAAACAATTGCTTTGGCAATGCATATGTCACATGACATCACTTTGTATTTGTTGGTCATGGTGCATTGAAATGATTGCATTAGGATGGCATACATCATATGACATCACTGTGGGTTTCCAGGTCATGGTGCACTTGAAATGATTGCTATGGCAGTGCATTTTGGATTTGTTGGTCATGGTGCACTTGAAATGATTCCTTTGGCAGTTCATATAATAAAATTACATCACTGTGGATTCATGGTACATTTGAAAAGATTGCTTTAGCAGTACATATGTCACATGAGAACACTGTGGATTTGCTGATCACTGTGCAATTGAAATTATTGTTTTGGCAGAGCATATATCACATGATGTCACCATATATTAGCTACTCATGCAACACTTCAAATGATTTTTTTGGCAGTGCATATGTCACATAAATTCAGTTGATTTGCTGGTCATGGTGCACTTGAAATGATTGCTTTCTCAGTGCATGTGTCACAGGACATCAACATGGGTTTGCGGGTCATGGTGCTCTTGAAATGATTGCATTAGGAGACCATATGTCACATGACAGCCTTTGTGGTGTACCTGAAAGGATTAATTTTTTGTGCATATAATACATGACATTCTTCTGGATTTGCTGGTCATGGTGTTCTTGAAATTATTGCTTTGGCAGTGCATATGTTTAATGAGATCACTGTGGTTTTGCTGGTCATGGTGAACTTAAAATCATTGCTTTGGCAGTGCATATGTTACATGACATCACTGTGGTTTTTCTAGTCTAGTGCACTTAAAATGCTTGCATTCAGAGTGCATATGTCACATAACATCATCGTGAGTTGGCTCATCATAGTGCACTTGATATGATTGCAGTCAGACGGCATACATTACATGGCATCACTGTGTATTTGCTGGTCATGGTGTACTTGTAGTGATTGTATTGGCAGGGCATATGTCACATGGCATCATTGTAGATTTGCTGGTCATGGTGCACTTGAAAGGATTGCTTTGGCTGTGAATATAATACATTAAATCATTGTGAATTTGATGGTCAAGGTGCACATGAAATGATTGCTTTGGCACTGCATTTTGAAATTGCTTTGACACCTCATATGCCACATGATATAATCGTGGATTTGCTGTCATAGTCCACTTGAAATGATTACTTTGGTAGTACGCACGTCACATGATATCATTGTGGATTTGCTGGACATCGTGCCATTGAAATGATTGCTTTGGTAGTGTGTATGTCACATGACATCATCATGCATTTGCTGGTCATGATGTACTTGTAGTGATTGTATTGGCAGGGCATATGTCACATGGCATCATTGTAGATTTGCTAGTCATGGTGCACTTGAATGGATTACTTTGGCAGTGAATATAATACATTAAATCATTGTGAATTTGATGGTCAAGGTACACTTGAAATGATTGCTTTGGCAATGCATTTTAAAATTGCTTTGACACTGCATATGCCACATGATATAATCATGGATTTGCTGTCATAGTCCACTTGAAATGATTGCTTTGGTAGTGCACACATCACATGATATCATTGTGGATTTGATGGACATGGTGCAGTTGAAATGATTGCTTTGGTAGTGCATATGTCACATGACATCATTGTGCATTGGCTGGGTATGGTGCAGCTGATATGATTGCAATCATAGGGCATACAGCACATGATATCTCTGTGAATTTGCTGGTCATATTATACTTGCAATGACTACATTGGCAGGACGTATCTCACATGGCATCATTGTGGATTTGCTGGTTATGGTGTAGTTGAAATTATTGCTTTGGTAAGGGATATAATACATGAAATCATTGTGAATTTGCTGGTCATGGTGTACTTGAAATGATTGCTTTGGCAGTGCTTTTGTCACATGATATCATTACGGATCTGCTGGTTATGGTACACTTGAAATGATTGGCTTCACCACATAATATTTGCAGAATGGAAGTAGACGAGGCAACCTGCAGTGCTTATGTGACGTGAAATCCTTGTGGATTTGCTGGTCATGGTGATCTTGAACTGATTGCTTATTCAGTGCATATGTTACATGATATCACTGTAGATTTCCTGGTCATGGTGCACTAGAAATGATTGCATTGGGAGGGCATATGTCATATGACATCATTGTGGATTTGCAGCACATAGTGCACTTGAAATGATTCCTTTTTCAGTGCATATAATACATAGCATCCTTGTAGGTTTGCTGATCACAGTGCACTTGAAATGATTGCTATGGCAGTGCATTTTGGAATTTCTGGTAGTAAAGCACTTGAAATATTGCTTTGGCTGTGCATATGTCGAAAGACATCAACGTAGTTTTGCAGGTCATGATACACTAAAAATCATTGCTTTGGAAGTGCATATGTCACATGACATCTTTGTGGATTTACTAGTAATGGTCTACTTCAAATGGTTTCTTTGACAGCACATTTTGGATTTCCTGGTTATGGTGCAGTTGAGATGATTGCTTTTACAGTACAGACCTCAGATGATAACACTTTGGATTTGCTGGTCACTGTGCATTTGAAATTATTGCTTTGGCAGAGCATATATCACATGATGTCAATACATATTAAATGGTTATACTACACTTGAAATGATTGCTTTGGCAGTGCATATTCCACATAGATTCACTGTCAATTTGCTCGTCATGGTGCACTGGAAAGATTTCACTGGCAGTGCATATGTCACATGACATCCTTGCAGATTTGCTGGTCATGGTGCATTTGAAATTACTGGCTTCACCATATAATAAATGTACAACAGAAAAAGAATAGACAGCCTGCAGTGCACATGTCACATGATAACACTGTGGATTTGCTCAACATTGTGCACTTGAAATGATTCTTTTGGCAGTGCATATGTCACATGACATCTCTGTGGATTTCATGGTCATGGTGCTCTTGAAATGATTGATTTGCCAATGCATATGCCATGTGACATCACTCTGGATTTGTTGGTCATGGTGCACTTGAAATGATTGCTGTGACAGTCTTTTTGTCACATGACATCTCCCTTGATTTGCTGGTGATTGTGCACTTGAAATGATTGGCTTCCCACATAATAACTACAGTATGGAAGAAGAGCAGACAGCTTGAATTGCATTTGTCACATACATCACAGTAGATTTGCCTGTCATGGTGCACCTGAAATAATTGCTTTTCAATGCATAAGTCACACCACATCATCACTATGGATTTGCTGATCAAAGTGGTCCTTAAATTTTTGTTTTCATGGTGTATATGTCACATGACTTCACTGTGAATTTGCTGGTCATGGTACACTTGAAATGATTGCTTTGGCATTGCATGTGTCACATCACATCATTCTGGATTAGCTGGTCATGGTGCACTTGAAATGATTACTTTGGCAGTGGATATGTAACATGATATCATCGTGGATTTGCTGGTAATGATGCACTTGAAAAGATTGCTTCAGCAATGCATAAGTCAGATAACATCACTGTGGTTTTGCTGGTCATGGTACACTTGAAATGATTGCATTGGGAGTGCATATGTCACATAACTTCATCATGGGTTGGCTGGTCATGGTGCATCTTATATGATTGCAAATGGAGGGCATACATCACATATTATCGCTGTGCATTTGCTGGTCATTGTGCACTTGCAATGATTATATTGGCAGGGCATATGTCACATGGCATCATAGTGGATTTCCTGGTCATGGTGCACATCAAATGACTGCTTTACAGGGGATATAATAAGTGACATAATTTTGAATTTGCTGGTCATGGTGCACTTAAAATGATTGCTTTGGCAGTTCAAATGTCACATGACATCATCCTGGATTTGCTGGTCATGGTGCACCTGAAATTATTCCAATAGGATTTCATACATCCTAATACATCGCTTTGCATTTGGTGGTCATAGTCCAGTTGAAATGACTGCATGTTCAGGGCATATGTCACAGGGCATCATTGTGAATCTGCTGGTCATGGTGCATTTGAAATGGTTGCTTTGATAGTGCATTTTGGATTTTCTGGTAATGGTGCACTTTAAATGATTGCTTTGATAGTACATATGTCACATGATGTCATTGCAAATTTCCTGGGTATGGGGAACCTGAAATGATTGTATTGGCAGTGCATAATGTCACATGACATAATGCTGAATTTGTTTGCCATCGTCCCTTTCAAATGATTCCTTTGGAAATGCAAATATCACATGATATCATTGTGGATGTGATTGGTCATGGTGCACTTTAAATGATTGGCTTGGCACTGCAAATGTCACATGACATCACTGTAGATTTCTTGGTTATGGTGAACTTGAAATGATTGCATTGGCATTGCATATTTCACGTGACATCACTGCGAATTTTTGTTGTGGTGCACTTAAAAGGATTGCTGAGGCAGTGTTTTTCTCACATGCCATCACTATGGATGTGCTAGTCATGGTACACTTGAAATGATTAGCTTCACCACATAATAATTGCAGAATGGAAGTAGAACAGATAGCCTGCAGTACATATGTCACATTACATCACTGTGGATTTGCTGGTCATGGTACACTTGAAATGTTGCTTTGGATGTGTATATATCACATGACCTCACTATGGATTTGCTTGTCATTGTACACTCAAAATGATTGCTTTGGCAGTGCATGTAATATATGACATCCTTATGGATTTGCTGTTCATGATGCACTTGAAATAATTGCTTTGGCAGTGCATTTTGGAATTGCTGGTGATGGTGCACTTGAAATGATTGCTTTGGCAGCGCATATGGTGAATGATATCACTGGGGTTTTGCTGGTCATGGTGCACTTAAAATCATTGCTTTGGCAGCGTACATGTCACATGCCATTTTTGTAGATTTACTAGTAATGGTTCACTTCAAATGCTTTCTTTGACAGTGCTTTTTGGATTTCCTGGTCATGGAGAACTTGAAATCATTGAATTGGTAAGACATATGTCATATGACATCATTGTGTATTTGTTGGTCATACTGCACTAGAAATCATTGCTTTGGCAGTGGATATAATACATGAAATCCTTGTGGATTTGCTGACATGGTGCACTTGAAATAATTGCTTTGGCACTACATTTTGGAATTGCTGATGACGGTGCACTTGAAATGAGTGCTTTGGCAGTGCATATGTCAAATGATATCAGTGTGGTTATGCTGGTTATGGTGCAGTTAAAAACACTCCTTTGGCACTGCATTTGTCACCTGACACCTTTGTCAAACTAGTAATGGTGCAGTTTAAATGATTTCCTTCGCATTCCATTTTGGGTTTCCTGGTCATGGTGCACTAGAAATGATTGCTTTTGCAGTACATACTTCACATTATATCATTGTCAGTTAGCTAGTCATGGTGTACTTGAAATGATTGCTTTCGCAATGCATATGTCACATGACATCACTGCATTTATTGGTCACAGTGGATTGAAAAGATTACATTGGAATGGCATTCATCACATGACATCATTCTGGATTTCCAGGTCATGGTGCATTGGAAATTATTGCTTTGGCAGTACATATGTCACATGGCATCTCTGTGGAACTGCTACTAATGGTGCACTTGAAATGATTTCTTTCAAAGTGCATTTTGGATTTGCTCATTATGGTGCCCTTGAAATGATTCTTTTGGCAGTGCATATAATACAAAGTCATCACTGTGGATTTGCTGGTATTGTGCACTAGAAATGATTGTTTTGGCTGTCCATACCTCACATGATATCACTTTGATTTTGCCAGTCATGCTGCACTTGAAATTATTGTTTTGGCAGTGGATATGTCACATGACATCACATTGGATTTGCTGGTCATGGTTCCATTAAAATGATTGCATTGGGAAGGCATGCATCACATGACATTGCTGTGGAATTCCTTGTCATGGTGCACTTGAAATGATTGTTTTCACAGTGCATAGGTCACATGGCCTCTCTTTAGATTTGTTGGTCATGGTGCACTTGAAATGATTGCTTTGCAGTGCATATGTCACCTGACATCACTAAGCATTTCATGGTGATCATGCACTTGAAATGATTCAATGGGAGAGCATATGTCACATGACATGACAGTAGACTAGCGGGTCTGGTGCACTTTAAATGATTGCTTTGGCAGTGCATATGTAACATGACCTCATTGTAGATTTGCTGGTCATGGTGCATTTGAAATGACTGCTTTGGCAGTGAAAACGTCACATGACATGATCATGGATTTGCTGGTCATGGTGGACTTGAAATTATTGCAATAGGAGGGCATACATCACATGACATCACTGTGCATTTCTAGGTCATGGTGCACTTGAAATGATTACTTTCACCATGCATATGTCACATGATTTCACTGTGGATTTGCTGGTCATGGTACCCTTAAAATTAATGCATTGAGAGGCCATTCATCACATGACATTGCTGTGGATTTCCTTGTCATGGTGCATTTGAAATGATTTGTTTCACAGTGCATAAGGTACAAGACATCGCTAGGGATTTGCTGGTTCTGCTGCACTTGAAATTTTTGGTTTCAGAGTATATATGTCATACGGCCTCTATGTGTAATTGATGGTCATGGAGCAGTTGAAATGACTGCTTTGGCAGTGCAAATGTCACATGACATCATTGTGGATTTGATGGTCATAAAGCACTTCAAATGATTGCTTCAGCAGTGCATATTTCACATATCACTATGGTTTTGCTGTTCATGGTGCTCATGGTGCATTGAAATGGTTGCATTAAGAGGGCATATACCACATGACATCACTGTGGATTTCTAGGTAATGGTGCACTTGAATTGATTGCTTTGGCAGTGAATATGTTGCATGACATCTTTGTGGGTTTGCTGGTTATAGTGTACTTGAAATGATTCAGTGGGAGAGCATATGTCACATGACATTACTATGGACTAGCTGGTCTGGTGCACTTGAAATGACTGCATGTGCATGTCATATGTCACATGGCATAATTGTGGATTTTCTGGTCTTGGTACAGTTGAAATGATTGTTTTGGCAGTGCATTTTGGATTTGCTGGACTTGCTGCACTTTAAATGATTGCTTTGGCACTGCATATGTCACACAATGTCAGTGTGAATCTCCTGCTAATGGGAACTTGAAATGATTGTATTGGCAGTGCATACATCATATGACATACTTGTATTTGCTGACCATAATCCACCTGAACTGATTGCTCTGTCAGTGCATATGGCATATGATATCATTCTGGATTTGCTGGTCAAGGTACACTTGAAATGATTGCTATGGCAATGCACATGTCACATGTTTTTCTTTGTTGTATTTCCCAGTGATGTTACACGTGAAATGATAGCTTTGGCAGTGAATATGTCACATGACATCTTTGTGGATTTGCTAGTAATGGTGTACTTGAAATGATTTCCTTGTCCGCACATTTTGGATTTCCTGGTCATGGTGCACTTGAAATGATTGCTTTAGCAGTCCATATGTCACATGATATCTGTGTATTTGTTGGTCATGGTGCAGTGAAATGGTTGAGTTAGGAGGGCACACATCACATTACATCACTGTGGATTTCCAGGTAATGGTGCATTTGAATTGATTGCTTTGGCAGTGTATATGTCACATGACATATTTGTGGATTTGCTACTAATGGTGGATTTGACATGATTGTTTTGACAGTGTATTTTGGATTTGCTGGTCATGCTGCAAGTCAAATGATTCCTTCATCACTGCATATAATACAATGACATCACTATGGACTTGCTGATCATGGTGCACTTGAAATGATTGCTTTGGCAGTGCATACCTCAGATGATATCACTCTGGTTTTGCCAGTCATGCTGCACTTGAAATGATTGCTTTGGCAGTGCATATGTCATATGACATCACGTTAGATTTGCAGGTATTGGTACCCTTAAAATGATTGCATTGAGAGGGCATACATCACATGACATTCCTGTTGATTTCCTGGTAATACGTCACATGACAGTATGGATTTGCTGGTCATGGTGCCCTTGAAATTTTTGCTTTTGCAGTGTATATGTCTCATGACCACTCTGTAGATTTGCTGGTCATGATGTACTTGAAATGACTGCTTTCACAGTGAATATGTCACATGACATCACTGTCTTACCTCTCAACTGTACAGATTTTCTCAGAATGTCCAGATTTTTATCTCATATTTTTAGTCTGTTTTTCCATTAAATTGTGGTTTTCTGGCTAATTAGTGATAAATCATTAAAGACTGAAGTTAGAAAATAATGACAGGCATTTGAGTTTCAGACCTCATACCCTTCAGAAAATTTATACTAATGTAAAACCTGTTATTCTGTCAACTTTCTGAGTTTGTAAGAGCAATATTTTAAAATCGTCCCTATTTTTGGGCCTTTGTCCCACTTTTATTTATGGCTTTGTCCAGATTTCTTGCTCTAAGAGGTTGAGAGGTATGTGGATTTCATAGTGATCATGTACTTCAAATGATCACATGGCAGAGCATACATCACATGACATTACTGTGAACTAGCTCATCTGTTGAACTTGAAATTACTGCTTTGGCAGTGCATATGTAACATGGCATCACTACGGATTTGCTGAGCATGAGCACTTAAAATGATTGCTTCATCAGTGCATATTTTACATGGTATCACTGTTTTCACTGGACATGGTGCTCTTGATTACATTGGGAGTGCATATGTCAAATGACATAATCATGCATTTGCTGGTCATGGTACACATGAAAGTATTGCAATAGGAGGGCATACATCACATGATATCACTGTGTATTTGCTGGTCATGATCTAGTTGAAATGATTCTAGATGCAGGCCATATGTCATATGGCATCATTGTGGATTTTCTGGTCATGTTGCACTTGAAATGGTTGCTTTGCAACTGCTTATATCATTGAACATCATTGCATATTTGCTGGTCATGGTGCACTTGAAATGATTGCTTTGGCCGTGCATATGTCACATGACATCACTGTGGATTTCCTGCTTATGCAGAATACAAAATTATTGTATTGGCAGTGCCTGTAATCCTAGAGTTGCTGGTCATAGTCCACCTGCAATGATTCTTCTGGCAGTGCATATGTCACATGATACCATTGTGGATTTGCTGGTCAGGGTGCACTTGAAATGATGGCTATGGCAGTGCATGTCACATGATTTTGTTTTTCTTTTTTCTTTGCAGGTGAAGGTGCACATGAAATGGTTGCTTTGGCAGTAAATATGTCCGATGATATCCCTTTGGATTTGCTGCTTCTGGTGCACTGAAAATGATTGTATTGGCAGAGCATATGTCACATAACATCTTTGTGTATTTGGTAGTAATGGTGTACTTGAAATGATTGCTTTGGCAGTGCATTTTGGAATTACTTGTCATGGTGCTCTTGAAATTATTGCTTTGGCAGTGTATGTAATCATGACATCACTGTGGATTTGCTGGTCATGGTGCATTTGAAATTAGTTGCTTTTGCAGTGCATTGTAAATTTGCTGGTCATGTTGACAAGAAATGATTGGTTTGGTGGTGAATATGTCACATGATATTGCTGTGGATTTACTGGTCATAGTGCACTTAAAATGATTAGTTTGGCACTACATATGTCACATGACATCTTTGTGTATTTGGTAGTAATGGTGCACTTGAAATTATTGCTTTGGCAGTGCATTTTGGAATTACTCATCATGGTGCTCTTGCAATTATTGCTTTGGCAGTGTATGTAATCATGACATCACTGTGGATTTGCTGGTCATGGTACACTTGCAATGATTGCTTTGGCAGTGCATATAATACATGACATCATTTTGGATTTGCTGGTCATGGTGCACTTGAAATGATTGCTTTGGCAGTGCATTTTGGATTTGCTGGTCATGGTACACTTGCAATGATTGCTTTGGCAGTGCATATAATACATGACATCATTTTGGATTTGCTGGTCATGGTGCACTTGAAATGATTGCTTTGGCAGTGCATTTTGGATTTGCTGGTCATGGTACACTTGCAATGATTGCTTTGGCAGTGCATATAATACATGACATCATTTTGGATTTGCTGGTCATAGTGCACTTGAAATTATTGCTTTGGCTGTGCGTATGTCAAATTAAATCACTGGGGTTTTCCTGGTCATGGGGCACTTGATTGCATTGCCAGAGCATATGTCATGCGAAATAACTCTGGGTTTGCCAGTCATGGTGTTCTTTAAATGGCTGCATTAGCAATGTATATGTCACAACATCAGCATGGATTGGATGGTCATGGTGCATTTTAACTGACGGCACTGGTAGGGCATATGTCACATAACATCATTGCAGATTTGCTGGTTGTGGTATACTTAAAGTGATTGGTTTGGCTGTGCATATATATGGCATCATTGTGAATTTGCTGGTAATGATCCATTTGAAATGATTCCATTGGCAGTGCATATGCCACATGACATCACTATCATTTTTCTGGTCTTGGCACTATAGAAATCATTGCATTAGCAGTGCATATGTCACATGACATCATTGTGGATTTCTTGGCCATGGTGCATTTGAAATGGTTCCATTGGATGGACATATGTCATAAGACATAATTTTGGATTTTCTGGTTATGGTGCACTTTAAAAAATTGCTTTGGATGTGCATATGTCACATTACATCATTGTGGATCTGTTAGTGGTTTACTTGAAATGATTGGTTTGGCATTGCATTTGGATTTGCAAGTTATGGTACACTTCATATGATTGCTTTCATAGTGCATAAGTCACATGACGTCACTGGGGAATTGCTCATCATAATACCCTTGAAATGATTGCAATGGAAGGCCATACATCACATGAAATCACTGCAGATAGGCTGATTATGGTGGAGTTGAAATTGGCTGCATTGACAGGGCATATGTCACATTGCATCATTCTGGATTTACTGGTCATGATGTCCTTGAATTGATTGTTTTGGCAGTGCATATGTCACATGACATCTTTGTGGGTTTGCTACTAATGGTGCAATTGAAATGATTGCTTTGACAGTGCATTTTGGATTTGTTGGTCATGGTGCACTTGAAATGATTCCTTAGGCAGTGCATATAATACATAAACATCACTGTGGATGTCCTGGCCATGCTGTGCTTGAAATGATTGCTTTGATAGTCCATATTTCATGTGATATCTCTCTGGTTTTGCCAGTCATGCTGCACTTGAAATGATTGGTTTAGTCATGCATGTGTCACATGACATCACTGTGGATATGCTGGTCATGATACCCTTAAAATGATTGTGTTGGGAAGGATGACATCATGTGACATTGCTGTGGATTTCATTGTCATGGTGCCATTGAAATGATTGCTTTCACAGTGCATAAATTACTTGACAGCAATATGGATTTGCTTGTCATGGTGCACTTGAAATTTTTGGTTTCACAGTATATATGTCATATGGCCTGTCTGTAGATTTGGTGGTGATGCTGCACTTGAAATGATTTCTTTGGCAGTGCATATGTGACATGACATCACTGTGGATTTCATGGTGATAGTGCACTTGCAATGATTCAGTGGGAGAGCATACATTCCATGAAATTACTGTGGACTAGCTGGTCTGGTGCAGTTGAAATTACTGCTTTGGCATGGCAAATGTCACATGACATCATTGTAGATTTAATAGCTGTACATGAAATTATTGCTTCAGCAATGCATCTTTCACATAGTACTGTGGATTTGCTGGTCCTAGTGCTGTTGATTACATTGGGAGTGCATATGTGACATGTCATCATCACGGACTTGCTGTTCATAGTGCACCTGAAATTATTGCATTAGTAGGGTATACATCACATTGATATTGTTGTGCATTTACTGGTCATAGTCCTTTTGAATTGATTCCATGTGCAGGGCATGTGTCACATGGCATCATTGTGGATTTGCTGATCATGGTGCACTTAAAGTGAGTGCTGTGACACTGCATATCTCATTCGACATCATTGTGGATATCTGGTCATGGTGCACAGAAAATTATTGCGTTGACAGTACACTTTGGATTTGCTGGCTATAGTGCACTTTAAATGATTGCTTTGCCACAGCACGTGTTACATAACATCACCGTGGATTTCCAGGTTATGGGGAACTTGAAATGATTGTATTGGCAGTGCATGCATCACAGGACATACTCATGGATTTGCTGATGATAGTCTATTTGAAATAATTGTTCTGCAATGCTTATGTCTCCAGATATCATTGTGGATTTGCTGGTCATAGTGCACTTTAAATTATTGCTTTACCACTGCATAAGTCAGATGAATCCACTGTGGATTTCATGGTTATGGTGAAATGATTCTATTTGCAGTGCATGCATCACATGACATAATTGTATATTTGCTGGTCATAGTCCTCTTGAAATTATTGCTCTTGCAGTTCATATGTCACATGATATCATTGTGGATTTGCTAGTCAAGTTGCACTTGAAATTATTGCTATGGCAGTGCATATGCCACATGATATGTTTGTGTATTTGCTGGTCAAGGTACACAAGAAATTATTGCTTTGGTAGTGAATATGTCACAAGATAACACTGTGGTTTTGCTGGTCATGGTGCACTTGAAATGATTGCATTGGCAAAGCATATGTCACATGACATTTTTGTGGATTTGCCTGTAATGGTGCACTTGAAATGATTGCTTTAACCGTGCATATTTTGCATGATGCAATTTTGGATTTCTGCTCATAGTCTACTTGAAATTATTGTTTTGGCAGTGCATATTTCACATGATATCATTCTGCATTTGCTGCTCAATGTGCCCTTGAAATGAGTTCTTTGGGAATGGATATGTCACATGACATTATTGGATATTGCTGGTTGTGATGCACTTTAAATGATTCCCCTGGCAGTAAATATAATGCATGACATCAATGTGGATTTGATGCTCATGGTTCACTTGAAAGGATTGCACTGTCATTGCATGTTTCACATGACATCACTGTGGATTTGCTGGTCGATATGCACTTGCTGCAGTTGATGTCACATAACATCACTATGCATTTGCCAGTCATGGTACACTTGAAATGATTAACTTCACAACATAATAAATGCAGAATGGAGGTACAAAAAACAGCCTGCAGTGCGTATGTCATAACACATCCTTATGGATTTGCTGGTGATGGTAAACTTGAACTTTTGCTTTGGATGTATATATGTTACATGACCTCACTGTGGATTTCCAGGTCATGGTACTCTAGAAATGATTGCTTTGGCCATGCATATATCACATGACATCACTGTGGATTTGCTGGTCATGGTACCCTTAAAGTAATTGCATTGGGAGAGCATACATCACATGACATTGCTGTGGATCTCCGTATCATGGTGTACTTGAAATTATTTGTTTCACAGTGCATAAGTTCCATGACATCAATATGGATTTTCTGGTCATGGTGTACTTGAAATTTTTGCTTTCACAGTGTATATGTCATATGGCCTCTCTGTAAATTTGATGGTAATGGCGCACTTGAAATGATTGCTTTGGAACTGCATATGTCACATGACATCACTATGGACTAGCTGGTCTGGTGCACTTGAAATGACTGCATGTGCAGGGCATATGTCACATGGCATAATTGTGAATTTGCTGGTCATGGTACACTTGAAATCAGTGTTTTGGCAGTGCATTTTGGATTTGCTGGTCTTGCTGCACATTAAATGATTGCTTTGGCACTGCATATGTCACACAATGTCAATGTAGATTTCCTGTTTATGGGGAACTTGAAATGATTCTATTGGCAGTGCATACATCATATGGCATACTTGTGGATTTGCTGGCCATAGTCCACTTGAAATTATTGCTCTGTCAGTGCATATGGCACATGATATCATTCTAGATTTGCTGGTCAAGGTGCACTTGAAAAGATTGCTATGGCAATGCACATCACATGATTTTCTTTGTTGTATTTCCTAGTGATGTTATACATGAAATGATAACTTTGGCAGTGAATATGTCACATGACTTCTTTGTGGATTTGCTAGCAATGGTGCCCTTGAAATTATTTCTTTGGCCTCACATTTTGGATTTCCTGGTCATGGTCACTTGAAATAATTGCTTTGGCAGTGCATATGTCACATGACATCACTGTGTATTTCATAGTTATAGTGCACCTGAAATGATTCAGTGGGAGAGCATATGACACATGACATTACTATGGATTAGCTGGTCTGGTGCATTTGAAATGACTGTATGTGCAGGACATATGTCATATGGCATTATTGCGAATTTGCTGGTCATAGTGCACTTGAAATTACTGCTTTCACAGTGAATATGTCACATGGCATCACTGCGGATTTAATAGTGATCATGTACTTCATATGATTCCATGGCAGGGCATACATCACATGACATTACTGTGAACTAGCTGGTCTGTTGAACTTGAAATGATTGCTTTGGCAGTGCATATGTAACATGACATCACTGTGGATTTGCTGGGCATGAACACTTAAAATGATTGCTTCATCAGTGCATATTTCACATGGCATCACTGTGTTTTCCTGGTCATGCACTTGCTGGTCATGGTACACGTGAAATTATTGCAGTAGGAGCGCATACATCACATGACATCATTGTGCATTTGCTGGTCTGGTCATGGTTTAGTTGAAATGATTCCACGTGCAGGCCATATGTCACATGACATCATAGTGGATATGCTGGTCATGGTGCACTTGAAATGGTTGCTTTGCACCTGCTTATATCATTGAACATCATTGCGGCTGTTGTATACTTAAAATGATTGGTTTGGCTGTGCATGTAATACATGACATCATTGTGAATTTATTGGTAATGATCCATTTGAAATGATTCCATTGGAAGTGCATATGCCACATGACATTACTATGGTTTTGCTGGTCTTGGTGCTATAGAAATCATTGCATTAGCAGTGCATATGTCACATGACATCATTGTGGATTTCCTGGCCATGGTGCATTTGAAATGGTTCCATTGGATGGACATATGCCGCAAGACATCATTTTGGAATTTCTGGTTATGGTGCACTTTAAAAAAATTGCTTTGGTTGTGCATATGTCATATTACATCATTGTGGATCTGCTAGTAATGGTTTACTTGAAATGATTGGTTTGGCATTGCGTTTGAATTTGTAGGTCATGGTACACTTCAAATGATTGCTTTCATAGTGCATATGTCACATGACGTCACTGTGTATTTGCTCGTCGTGATACTCTTGAAATGATTGCAGTGGAAGGCCATACATCACATGAAATCACTACAGATAAGCCGGTCATGGTGCAGTTGCAATTGACTGCATTGACATGGCATATGTCACATTGCATCATTCTGGATTTACTGGTCATGATGCCCTTGATATGATTCCTTTGGCAGTGCATATGCCACATGACATCATTGTGAATTTTTTGATTGTGGTGCACTTGAAATGATTGTCTTCACCATATAATAATTGCACAGTGAAAGAAGAGCAGACAGCCTTCACTGCATATGTCACTGACATCACTGTGGGTTTGCTGGTCATGGTGCTCATGAAATGATTGCTTAGGCAGTGCATATATCACGTGACATCACTGTGCATTTGCTGGTTGTGGTGCACTTGAAACAATTGCTTTGATAGAACATACAGTATATCACATGATATCACTGTGGATTTGCTGGTCATGGTGCCCTGGAAATGACAGCATTGGCAGGTCATATTTCACATATCACTATGGATTTGCTGGTCATGGTGCACTTGAAATGACTGCAGTGGCAGTGCTTTTGTCACATTACATCACTATGTATTTGCTGGTCATGGTGCACTTGAAATGATTGCATTCAGCACATAATTGCAGAATGGAAGAAGAACAGACAGCCTGCAATTCATATGTCACATGCCATCATTGTGGAATTGATGGTCATGGTGCACTTGAAATGATTGGCTTCTCCATATAATAATTCCACAATGGATGAATCACAGGCATCCTGCAGTGCACATATCACAGGGAATCACTGTGGATTTGCTTGTCATGGTGCACTTGAAATGATTGCTTTGGCAGTGCACAAGTCACATGACATCACTCTGGATTTCTGTTTATGGTACACTTGAAATTTGGCTTTGGCAGTGTATTTGTCACATGATCTCACTCTGGATTTACTGGTCAATGTGCACTTGAAATGATTGCATTGGGAAGGTATATCTCACATGACATCATTGTGGATTTGCTGGTCATGGTGCACTTGAAATTTTTACATATTTTTACTTATGTCATATGGCATCACTGCTGATTTGCTGGTCATGGTGCACGTTAAATTATTGCTTTAGCAATGCATATGTCACATGACATCACCTTGGATTTCATAGTGATTATGCACTTGAAGAGATTCCTTCCTTGGCAGTGCATATGTCACATGACATCACTGTGCATTAGCTGGTCTGGTACACTTGAAATGATTGCTTTGGCATCACATATGTCACATGACATTCCTGTAGATTTGCTGGTCATGTTGCAGTTGAAATTGTTGCTTCAGCAGTGTGTATTTCAAATGACATCACTGTGGTTTTGTTGGTTATGGTGCTCTTGAAATTATTGCTTTTGCAGTGCATTTTGGATTTGCTGGTCATGGTGCACAAGAAATGATTGCTTTGGCAGTCAATATGTCACATGATATCACTGTGGATTTCCTGGTCATGGTGCACTTGAAATGATTGCATTGGCAGTGCATTTTGATTTGCTCATCATGATGCACTTAAAATTAATGCTTTGGCAGTGCATGTAATACAACATCTTTGTGAATTTGCTGGTCATGGTGCACTCAAAATGATTGCTTTTGCAGTGCATTTTGGATTTGCTGGTCATGGTGCACAAGAAATGGTCAGTTTGGTGGTGAATATGTCACATGATATCATTGTGGATTTGCTAGTCATGGTGCATTTGAAATGATTGGCTTGGCAGTGCATATGTCACACAACAGCTTTGTAAATTTGCTAGTAATGTTGCACTTTAAATTATTGCTTTGACAGTGCATTTTGGATTGTTGGTCATGGTGCACTTGAAATTGCTTTAGGAGTGCATTTTGGATTTGCTGGTCATGTTGTACTTGAAATGATTGCTTTGGCAGTGCATATAATACATGACATCATTTTGAATTTCTGGTCATAGTGCACTTGAAATTATTGCTTTGGCATCACATTTTAGATTTGCTGGTCATGGTGTACTTGAAAAAATTATTACTTTGACACTGCATATGTCATGTGTCATCACTGAGGATTTCCTGGTCCTGGTACACTTGAAATAATTTGGCAGTGCATATCTCATATGATATCACTGTGGTTTTCCTAGTCACGGTGCACTTCAAATGATAGCTTAGGCAGTGCATATGTCACATGACATAATTGTATATTTGCTGGTCATGGTACCTGTGATTGCTCCTACTCTGGGATAGTAATCAAGGAGCCTCAATTTTCACTGACAATGGTGAGGAATGGCCACTAGGAACAAAAATGGATGCACACAGTATTTTCAGATGCAGCTGTCTGCACAAAGCACAATTTCCCTTATGAGCACACAGGAAACTCACTCCAGACTTGGGGCTGGTCTCTCTCTCTCTCTCTCTCTCACTCTTTCTCTCTCTCCAGGCCCCAAACAAGACTACGCATTGACCATTCTGGAGCTCTGTGTCCCTGCTCCAAACAGCTGACACACACATGGATATTTGATTTTCACACACACACCTGGAAAAGGCTGGCATAGATTTACCAGCTGTGCCCCTCTGCCCAAACTATAAGGTAATTACACCACCATCAGTCAGCTACTCTAAGGCTCTTACAAGGGTACCTAATTATACTGAGTAAAATTAATATAAGTGCAAATGGTAGAGTTTGACCAATGCAGTAAGACTTCCAGAAGCAGCCATGGTGTCACTAAAATAAGCATACATACTCTTAAGATGTTAAAAGTATTCTCTAAAAGACCAGCCACATTGAAAGGTATACAAATATTTAATAATAAATAATAAAATAGAAAACATGAGAATACTGAATATCTAGTTACAATAAACACCAGAGTTTCATTCACAGGAGATATAAAAAATACAATTGGATAGATGCATACAGATGCAGAAAAAAACAATACTTAACTAATCTCACTATATTTTACTGACTAAACCATTACTGTTCCCTAGTTAATTTACTTACTACAGCAAGGCAAGATGATGTGTTGAGTTGCTTACTACAAAAAGGCAAGATGAGGTGTGTGGTTGTGTGAGATATCTGTTAGAGATCTTTCCGGTCAGTTTCTGAGAAACAAAGTGCTGCTGTGAGAGTTCCATCATCTCTCTCACTAATATCTACAAAATTATCTCAGTGCTGGTTATAGAATGACATCACATTTGGTCACCTGACTCTGGTACAATACACACCCAGAGCTTTGCTAAGATCTGTAGCAGCAGCTGAAAGTTATAAAACAATTTCAAAAACATCCATCCTTCCAGTGTAGCAATTAGTTCACCCCTAAGGACAATACAGTAAGATTCCTAGTCCTGGTTTTCCCAGACATTTTTGTCTCTAGCTGCAATCAGATCTGTAAGACAAAATCTTTATGGCCTAAAGCAAACCATTTAATTTTCAACCAATTCTTCAAAAATAGCTGCACTGAGATTAACTTCTTCCCTTCTAGAATTCTCTGTTAAAACATATACATTTCTATCCAGCAAGGCCCACTGTTAATGCATTTTAACACAAGCAACTTTACAAACACATTTTTTAACACAAACATCTGTACAAATCAGTGTGATAGTCAAATGACATAAAATTCTTTACAAAACCCCAGCTAGTTATGCTGACATATGTTACGAATGCACTACGCTTCTCTCCCTGGCACAGATGGCACTATCTCATATCACCACATCTCTCCCCTTTGAAGATTCAAGCTAGTTTTTCAAGTGACCCTGGACAAACATTGCTTGAGGGAAATGAGGCTGTCTGGGAACACATTAACTTATACCCTGTCTTGAGAGCCCATCTACATTGGCATTGTTGACTTTAATGTGGTGCTGCACTGTCATGTCATATGCCTGCAACCCTAGGCTCCACCTTAATAACTTGCTGGCTGGCATGATGCAACCATGTTAAAGGATTGTGGTCTCTAACCACAGTAAATTTCCTTCCATACAGATAGGACTGAAGTGTCTGCAGTGCCCGTACTATGGCTAGACATTCTTTTTCTACAGCTGCATAACATTCCTCCCTGGGTTGGAGTATATAGCTGAGCTATACAACCATGTGCAATTCTCCCTCTTAGGAAACCTAGCTGAGTGCAGACCCCATAGTGAATTTCCTTCCATACAGATAGGGCTGAAGTGTCTGCAGTGCCCATACTATGGCTAGACATTCTTTTTCTACAGCTGTATAACATTCCTCCCTGGGTTGGAGTCTACAGCTGATATAAACAACCAGGTGCATTTCTCCCTAGCTAGCTGAGTACAGACCCCACCCCATGGTTTGAAGCATCTGCCTGCACAACAAAGTTTTTGTTGTAATCTGGACTGGATAACACAGGAGATCCTCCCAAACTCCTTTAAGCTTTTGGAATGCCTGCTCACAGGCTGAAGTCCACACTACCTTATCTGGTCTGGTCTTCCTTGTTAGATCTGTGAGGGAGCAGCTATTGTACTATAATTGGGGCCAAACTTTCTTTAGTATCTCACTGTCCCCAAGAATACCCTCACCTGCTCTTGGGTAATAGGAGCAGGCCATGCTTGAATAGCTTCACACCGTTGGCAGGTTCTGGCCTAATCATATCACTCCAAATTCTATGTCCGAGGTAGGAGACCTCTGCCATACCCACCTGACGCTTACTGGGCTCACTGATTAACTCTGCCCTTTGCAGTCTGCCCAGGACCTCAGAGACATAATGAAGGTGCTTTTTCCAGGTGTGGCTGTAAATAGCAATATCATCCAGGTAAGCAAGAGTATAATCTCCTGCTCCTACTAGGATATGATCTACTAGCATCTGTAAGGTTGCTGGCGTATTTTGCATCCCAAAAGGGCATCTTCATGAACTCATATAATCCAAAAGGAGTCACAAAGACTGGCCTCTCTCTAGTAGTGGGAGTCAAGGGCACCTGCCAGTAGCCCTTGGTCAGATCAATAGTATTCATATATGTACCCTTACCCAGCTGCTCTAAGGCTTCATCTGTCCTAGGCATGGGGTAAGCATCTGACTCTGTGTGACTGTTTAGTTTTCTGTAGTCCACACAGAACCTGGTGTTGCCATCTTTCTTAGGTACCGGCACCCCTGTAGAGGTCGATGGCCTGCTGGATTCCTGGATTATCCCAAGTATCTCCTCCCTCAGGGTCTGTCTGACTCGCTCAGGCACCCTGTAAGGAGCCTACTTGATAGGTCTTTGGGGTCCTGTATCCTCATGGTGCTGCACCAGGTGGGTGCACCCAGGTTTCCCAGTGAACATACCCCCAAACTCCTGCATGACTGCTCTGATTTCTCAAACCTGGATAGGGGATAGCCACTGGGACATTGCTACCCCTTCCACTGAGGTGTCAGTCCAAGACTCACTAAGGAGATCAGCCACCAGATCCCCCTCAGACTCCTCCTGCTATTCACTGCAAATATTCAGCACCAGGGCCTCCCTGTCATGGTAAGGCTTCATCATGTTTATCATGTAGGAATTTGAAGAATTTGTTAGAAAAACAGTACCACAGAGTTCCTAGATTAGTTGGCATGAATAAATGTGAGAATTGTAATTTCTGTAAATTTGTGGAGGTGGCTAACTCGTTTGTCATCAATGGTGTGCAGTTTAGACTTAAGTCTGGGTATAACTTTAATTCAAAACTAGTGGTTTACTTGGCCAAATGTGCATGTTGCCCTGCCTTTATATAGGCAAGATGAAGCGAAGACTCCATGACAGAATGTATAAACACCTTTATGCCATAGGTCGTAACAAAATGGACAATGCCTTGGCCAAGCACATTCAATTAAATGTTGACCACAAATTTAAATTCATGGCCATAGATCATGTATTGCACAATATTAGAGGTGATCCTATACCCCTCAAACTTGAAGAGCTTGAGCTTTCCTGGCAAATTAAACTTAATGCATATAATTTTCCAGGTCTAAATGAGACATGTTCCACCAGTAGCATCCTAAAATTGAAGAGCTTGCAAAGATAATGTTCCATAATAGTTAAATACTTTAAGTCTGATCTAGTCTTCAAGTCTTTTTCAGTGTTTAAAGTTAATATTTAATTTTTAATTTTCAATTCCTTAGGTACCAGTCAATATGTCTATGTTACTTGACTATCCATATGCAATACAACATGGTTTATAATTTGCATGCTCATTGTTATTTTATTTCTATTTTCATTTTTTATTTTTTAGTTTTACATTTATATTTATTTGTATCTTCATTTTTTATGTAAAAGACTGTGTAGTAATTTCATAGTATCCTTTATTGTCTCAGTTTCGTGTACCACTTTAAGTTAATCACGTGCAAGTGGTAACAATTGATTTGATTGTCCTGCTGTTTTTTGTTTGAGCTTTTAAAAAGAGTGATGTATTTTTAGTTTTTCAATTTTGATGAAGTTTGCATATTTAGCAAACGAAAAACACTTCAAGTGGTTTTAATAAATCGTTGGTGTTTACTCTACTGTTGCCATGACCGTTTCTTGGTTTTTATCTCATAAAATAGGTCCAAAAGCTGAGCCTGTCTCAACTCTACCTTTGTGACCCTTCAAAGCTCCCTTTCCAAAGAGGCAGTACCTCACTGTCAGCCTGGGTACTACCACTCACATTTGTCCTTGCAGTCACCCTGTCCATAGGAACATCAGTACCTACCAGCAGCTCATAGGATCATAGGATCATAACAGATTACTAGTCTATTGACCCAGAGGTCATTTCAAGCCTAGCCGTTTCATCCTAATGTAATGTCATAGAAATGCTGTCATAGAAATGCTAGTTAATACCCAGTATTACATTTAGTAGTGACTGCCCATGTCCAGAAGGGTTGTGGGTGCTATTCCTGGTAAGAATTTATGGTGCCACATCCGCTCTTCCAGGTTCCATTTGAACAGTGTAATAGAGGTTCTCTGTTTCACATGAATAAGTAGTCTATTCCAAAGATGTAGCAGTCACCAGGAGATAAAGCTGTCCCTCCAGCATGTCTTATTTAAGTTGCAGGCCATATTTAGGTCCCTGGAATGGATGGCCCTATTCCCATTTGATTTACAGATATGCAGCAAGTTCATTAGGTTTGGGTCTGAGATTGCTCTGTAAGCCAGGCATAAGTCTCCCCTAATAATTCTATATGATACAGAGTAAAGTGACAGAGACTTAAGTCAGTCTGTGTTTGGCACATGCTGCTAGAGTCCCTTGATCTTCTGTATAAGAAATCTCTAAGGTCTTTCCAGTTGCTGCAGGTGCTTTGTATGGTATGAATGGGGTGTTATAGTTAATTATGAGCTGAATTAGTGCTGAGTATAGAGGGGTCATAACCTCCTTTGCTCTTGAGGTGATGCCATTACTAATCTCATGTGCTACGTAGAAAGCCTTCCTTACTATAATAGACACATGGTGGTCAAAGTTAAGATCATGGTCAACTTGTGAACCCAAGTTCCTCACTAATTCATGGGTACTTAGGGTATTGTTGTTGATTTGATAGTGCCATGGGACATTGTTTGTGCCGAAGGGAATTATGATGAATTTATTTGCATTCAGTTTGAGATCATGACAAAGACACCAGTCATTCATCTACATAAGACCCTCCTTGCGTATACTGACATCAATTGGGGATTCAATAATTGCATCCAGTTTGCAGTCGTCTGCAAACCTGGTCAGCCACAACCCCTTAGTTTTGACCTGAAGTTCTGAGAAGTGTATACCAAACAGGGGGCCCAGCACTGACCCTGTGGCACCCCGCTGGTAACAGCTCTGCTGGTTGATGTGGAGTCATGCCTTTTGATAGAGTGTATCTGGTTTGTGAGCCAGTTAGCAACCCATCTTACAATGAAGGGGATTACATTCAGTTTGCTAAGTTTATTGGTAATGCCTGAATGTGGGATTGTGTTGAAAGCCTTTGCCAAGTCGAGTTGTGCTGTCTGCAGAAATCTGCCCTCATTAATAGCCCTGGTTGCATTTTCAAAAAAATCCACAAGATTTAAAAGGCAGGATCTGCCACTCAAACAGAGAACCAGTAAAGGGGAACAAAGCAAATGAACACAAAGATCTGCCACTGACAAAGCCGAATTGGGTAGGATCCATGGTTTGGAGGTCATCTATGTCTTTTCTATGAGGTTCATAATGATACATTCCATGGCCTTACAATGAGGCTGGTCAGGCTTATGGATCTGTAATTCCCCAGATCTGTTGCTAGGCCACCTTTGTGGAGGGGATTAACTGTATCTGTTCTATATTCTGCAGAAACAAAGCCCATGGTTAGACTATGATTGAAAAGGACACTTATGGTCATGCTAGTTCATTCTCTACCCTGTTTAGAAGATAGCCTGGGATGACATCTGGTCCAATACAGGCTTTTTTGCCTTGGACAAGAATTTGATAACCTGTTCTTCAGATATGTAGGGTGGGAGGAAGTTTGAGGCAAGATTTTTGATAGATTTGGAGGGGGTAGGGAGTGAAATTTTCACCAAACCTATCCACTAGCAGGTTTACTATCTCTGTTGGGTCAGTGTGTGTGATACCATTGGTCACTAGTTCTGCACATGCTTTGGTCCTACCTTTAGGCTACATACAAAGCTGCAAAAGGCCTTATGGGTATCCTTGGCCATGCCAGTTAAGTTTTTCTCAAAGATGCCCTTAGAGGATTTGACAAGTTATCTTATTTGCCTGTTGAGGCTGAGTAGGGTGCTTTTCCATTGTTGGGGTTTCGTCTTTTCATGGACATCAACATTTTGCATTTATTGTAAAGTTGGTTGATGTTGGATGTCCACCATGGTGACTTGTTTTTACTTGGGGCTCTGGCTTGGTTCTTTCTTGTACAGCCGAGTCTATGCACTTATGCAAGTATTTGTACAGGGCTTTAGTGTAAGCTTTGGTATAGTTACCACTTCCAGCTGGGGAGAGGCTCAAAATGCATTATACCTTCACCTAGCAGGGTATAGTTTGCCTTAGTGAAGGTTTTTATTCTGATTTCACCCTTTGTGAGTTCTGGTGTTAGTGTCAGCTTGAAGGTGACTGATTTGTGATCAGATTTAACTAATGAATGTCCGACAATTGTGGTAGTGCCCGTTTGACATGTTAGTGAGGACTAGATCTAGAATGTTTGTTTCTCTTATTGGGGTATGAACAGTTTGTTCCAGGGCATTTGAGTTAACAAAGTGAAGGAACGTTTGCACTAGTGGGTTTGGGCTACAGTAGGTTTCCCAGCTGATGGTGGGATAATTGAAATCCCCCATAACCAGAGTGTTTGATAATATTTGGATTGTCTCCAATTTGATCACGTAGGCTTCATGCACATCTTGACCAATGGAGAGGGATGTATAACTGGCTATTACTTGAATGGGGGGGGGTCTTACCCACCATAACCTGAACTTGCATTAACTCCATGGAGTTGTCCAGTCTAACTAGGTGGGAGGTGAATTTATCTCTAATATAGATAGAAACACCTCCTCCTTTGGTTCTCACATGTTCCTTTTGCAGTCTGAAGGTGTGGATGGCATTGCCAGTGTACTCTCTGAGGCCTTGAACCAGGTTTCTGTGACAGCACAAACATTAACATCTTTCAATGACAGAAGTGCTTCCAGCTTGTGCAATTTTTGGTTTAAGCTCATAGCGTTTAGCAGCATCATCCTAATTTCATGTCAGCATGTTTTCAAGACTTTTCCTAAAAAGGCACTATGGGGGAGGTGAGAGCCTCTGCCAGCAGCCAAAACCCTAGAGGTGTCAGGTGCAAACTATTTCTGGAAAAGCAGCAAGGTTTGTTGACCATGGCTTCCCAGGCTGACAGGAATTGGATCCTGTTTGAATGACACTAAAAACTAACCCAATTATTGAAATAAATCATCTTTTGTTTATACTGTGGCATCATTCTAGGTGATGGTAGTATGCTGCTCAAAGCTGGGGACATACCTGCTGGAACACATACTCAGAGAGCTCAATCATTTCTCTCTTCATATAGTCCAGTGAGGCACATCTCAGTTTGTTCACTCCAACATAAATTATGACAGAATCATAATGGTACTTGTTGCTGAGAGGCCTGAGTGCATTGCATGATCTAATGAATTCTGGTACTGGACAGGCAGCTGACTGTGACTTTCTCCTTGTCCTACCTAGTGAGTGGGACATCTTGTGTGTCTCACTACTGTGTCTCCAATGACTAGAAAATGTGGGTTTTGAGTGTTATGCCTTACAGGCTTGATAGGTGAGATACTGGTGTTGATATGTGTCATGGGTGCTGTGAGAACTGTGTTAGGTGTAGCAGACTTGTGTTTTGGAGGTCTCTGGTGTCTCAGTAGTTTTTTTGAGACAACCTCCATGTATGTTGATTTTTGTGTTGGATGAGTACTGTGTGTAGGATTAGTGGTACTATGTGCAGGTGTAGTGGTGGGTGGGTTGACCACCTCTTTTGTGTTACTGTTTTGAGTGGGAGAGAGCATGGATTCGCTATTCTTGGTGTAGCTAAATCTCTCACACCCTGTACTAGAGTAAGTTATTAGTAAAGGGTTGGTGGTGTATGAGGCAATTGCTATGCTGCCTCAAGAGACCCAACTCAACAAGGTTGGCAGGAGAAACAAGGGGGGTACAACTGTCCATAATGCTAGGTTGAAGACTGTTGTTATTGGGTGGGGGGGCTCTTCAGGATTGATCAAGGAGGAGCTCAGTGGATGGATATTTCTGCCTGGGTTTTAATTTTTGGTGGTACTTTTAATAGATTTTAGCTCACTAGCAGCATTTTATGACTGGGAAAGTACTAAGGATGAGGGTTACAGTAATGTGCTACAGCTGTAACTAAGGGAAAAACTGTTGAATTTATCTGTCCAGCTATGGCACACAACTGCATGACAGTGTGTGATGCTGCACGATGTGCAAACAAGCAGGAACCTTCTCAAATGCAGGGCTTAAATATCAGAAGCTAAAAACTTGAAAAAAACTTTAAAAAAAAGTTCAAAAGGACCAATGAGGATGTTTGTTCCAAGCCCTAGACAAACCACTCTTAACCAGGCAGGATCAATTCAATCCTCTCACTAGAGTGCAGAAAGTCCCCTTCCAATCCAACATCTCCTGGAAAATGTGCTCAGAACAAACAGCCACTACAAACAGACCCAGATGTAGCAAACCTGTATCTGGACTATGCTACAGCTACTAACTACCCTAGTTTTTATTTATTTATTTATTTATTTATTTTATTTTACATTTGTTTACAGGGAGTGTCCAACTGGGCAAATACCCATTTTCAGTTGAGGCTCGGGGAGAAAAGCTCCACAAAGATTAGCACAGACAGACTTTACACAATACATAAACTGTTTAAATACAGTACAGAAAACAGTTACTGATGTATTACTATAACATAATCATATAATAATTATATGTAAATTATAATAATTGTACAATGTAGAATAACATAATGTGAGAAAGTATACAATGCGATTGGATGGCCTTCCAATCAGTTATTTGGATACATACCTAAAATGATTAAAAAATAATACAATATGAGATATATGACAGTAGTATCTAGAGGGGTCCTGATTATAGGGTTGAACAAAAGATTAGCTTGGGAAGCTATCCAGGGTCAGAACAACTACATATCCATGACTTGTTTAAATGGGTCCGGAGGAGTTTTTTAAACTGATTTTTGTTTCTGTTGGACCTAATATCTAGGGGGATGGAGTTCCTCACTTTTGCAATAGTGGAAGAGTAGAGGGAGTCACCAGAGCTATTTCTGCTTTTGGATATGTCAACCAATGTGTTGTTAGTGGATCTTAGTTAGTGGGTGTTGGAATAGCTCTTTAGTAGGCTGTGTAATGATGGAATTTTATTTGGATCATAAATGATTTGATGCGCTACTAAAAGTTGGTTGTAGGTGAGCAGATTGGGTAATTCAAGCCAGAATAATTTCTTGATAGCTTGGCAGTGATGTGTACTGCAGGAGGAGTCAGTTGCAAACTTAGTTATTTTATTGTAGCAGGAGTCAAGTTTCTTTAAGTCTGCTTTATTTAAGTTGATGAATATAAGAGAGGCATAGAGGAGTGTGGAGATTAGGTGGGTTCTTGCGATTGTAGCTTTGCTGTTGTTGGTGAGGTATTTTCTACATCTGTATAGTGTTCCAAGTTTTTTGTGGACTTTGTTTATTGTCTGTGCAATATGGATATCAAATTTCATATTGTGATCTATGATAACTCCTAGTAGCTTCAAGTTATGAACTGGTGTGATAAGGATGGTATTAGCTGAATATATGGTGAATGGTGGTAAGTGATCTGGGGCTCATATGGGATGGAATATCATTAGCTGGATTTTTTGGGGGGGTTAAGTATTAGCTAAGAGTTGGCTAACCAGGTTTCAACAGCGGTAAAGGATTCTTGTGTCAATTTCTGGAGTTGAGGGAACAATGGGGCTGAACAGATGAGCGTAGAATCATCAGCATATTGGACTAGTGTGGCGTGTTGGGTAGATTTGTGAATTTGGTTGGTAAATATGTTGAAGAGGAGGGGGCAAAGGATAGATCCATGGGGTACCAACAAAGATACAGGTAGGTTGGGGGATTTTTACCATTTTACTGCCTGTTTCAGTGGGAAACACTAAAAAATGTTTAACACAGCAGGAAAATAGCAGTGAGATACTAAAAATAATTAAAACAGCAGAAAATTAACAAGAATACTCTAAAGAATCTTTTAAACAGCTAACAAATCAGTTATTATAACAATACTTGGTGGGAAAACTAGAACAAGCAGAACAGATTGCTTTGCAACAGTGAAAAAGATCAGCAAATACTTAACAAACATTTAAAATAGCAAAAAGAGCTTAGAAAACAGTGAAAAAGGCAATACAATTTGATTTAACAAGCACAGTAAGGCAGACAATTGCAGTACAACAGTGTAGATTAGTACACAGTATATAAATGCAGTATTAAAGTAGGTGGCAGGCAATAAAAAAGTGCAGTAAATAGTATAAATAAGCAAAAAAAAAAAAAAACAGGCAAGTTACATTTTCTCGGAAGCTCAGAAGTCTCTAGTCATCTGGTATCTCATCTCAGAGTTGTGGCTGGTAGCCTACCTCAGTTTCAGGCTCACTGCTACAGGGTAGCTCCCTCCCTGAAATAGCGATCTCAGTTTACTATTGAAATGTCGAATGGCACTACATCAACTGTACTATAGTCGAACACAGAAGTTCGAAAATAGTAATGTCAACGACAAAAAAAAATCTAGGACTGTGTTTTAACATGGGTCGAGGTAGGGGAGATGTTTGTAGTTCTGAATAATACTGAACACCTACCTCGACCCATGTTAAAACCATTCCTAGATTGTTTTTTTGACGTCGACATTACTATTTTCGAACTTCTGTGTTCGACTATAGTACCGTCGACGTAATGTCGTTCGACATTTTAATAGTAAACCAGTGATCTCACCTGCCCCAGCTTCAGGTGTGGGGTCTATTTGGGTTTACCCCAGGCTACCAGACCCACATGCCTGTCTCCAAGTACCACTGGGTATCCCCTTCTTGTGCAGTGGTGCCCTATTTGCTAAGTAGAGATCCCCTTTTCTCCCCAGCTCATCTGCAGAATTACACTGCCGGTCTGCCAACCATATTCTCACATCTTCAGGCAAAGTACTTAGGGCTTGCTCCCTCACCAAAAGGTCTGCCAGCCTTTCAAAAGTGGTGACCTTACACCCACTCAAGCACCTATGAAACCAGGTTCTTAGCACAGCAATATAATCACATACACTTTCATCTGCTTTGCATCTATGCTCATAAAACTTTTTTCCTGTAATTGTCAGGTGTTAATAAACATTGTTTAACTTTATCATAGTTTAAACAATCAGTATCAGACAATTTAGAAACAGCAGTTACAGCTTTGTCATGGAATAAGAGAGTCAGGAACCATACCCAGAGCCCTTGGTCAACATTATACTGTTCACATACTCTTTCAAATATATGAATAAAACTATCAAAATTATTTGTGGAAGAAATTTACTTACATTTATTGCTGTTGGGGTTCAGTTACTCCCTTCTCCATTACCTCCGTGACCCCGACAAACAGTCAGCATCTCCCTCTCATGTTTGTGCTGTTTTTTCCTTGTCTTCGGCATCCAAATGCCACAATCTCTTATTCTCTTCAACCTCCAAATGCCACACACACAAACACACACCTAGAAAAGACTGGCACAGATTTGCCAGCTGTACCCCCTCTGCCCAGACTATAAGATAAATATGATGTCACTGGTCAGCTACTCTAAAGCACTCACAAGGCTGCCCAATTATACTGAGTAAAATTAATACTAATACAAATGGTAGAGGTTGACCAATGCAATAAGGCTTCCAGAAGTGGCTACAGTGTCACTAAAATAAGCATAAGTACTCTTAATATATTAAAAGTATTCTATAAAATACCTGTCACAATGAAATGTATAGAAATATTTAATACTAAATAATAAAATAGAAAACATGAGAATACTGAAGATCTAGTTATAATAAATGCCAGAGTTTTAATCACAGGTGATATAAAAAATAACACAGTTGGATAGATTCACACAGATGCAGAAAAACAATGCTTAGCTAATCTCACTATATTTTCCTGACTGACTAAACAATTACTGTTCCTTAGTTAAGTTACTTACAGATGAGGTGTTGAGTTGTTTACTACAGCAAGGCAAGATAAGGTGTGTGGTTGTGTGAGATATCTGTGAGAGATCTTTCCTGTCAGGTTTTAAGAAACAAAGTGCTGCTGCTAGTGTTCCGTCATGTCTCTCACTAATATCTAAAAATTATTTCAGTGCTTTTTATAGAATGACATCCCATCTGGTCACCTGATTCTGGTACAAAATAAACCCAGAGGTTTGCTAAGATCTGTTGCAGCATCTGAAAGCTATAAAACAATTTCAAAAACTTCCACTCTTCCAGGGTATCAATTAGTTCACACCTAAGGACAATACAGTAAGATTTCTAGTCCTGGTTTTCCCAGACATTTTTGTCTGTGGCTGCAATCAGACCTGAAAGATAAAATCTTTATAGCCTAAACCAACCCATTTAATTTTCAACCTATTCTTCAAAATTAGCTGGCCTGAGATTAACCTCTTCCTTTCCAGAATTATCTGTTAAAACATATACATTTAATGAGTTATAATAATACTGTCTGACATACATGTATATCTCTTTTCTGTCCAGCAGGACCCACTGTTGGTGCATTTTTTTAACACAAACAACTTTATAAATACATTTTAACACAAGTATATGTACAAATCAGCATGATAGTCAAATTACATAAAATTCTTTACAAAATGCCAGCTAGCTATGCTGGCATATGTTACACATGCATTGCTCTGCTCTTCCTGGCACAGATGGCATTATCTCATATCATCACAGTACCCTTGAAATGATTGCATTGGGAGGACATATGTCACATGACATCACTGTGGATTTGCTGGTCATGGAGCACATGAAATTATTGCTTTATCACATGACATCACTGTGTATTTGTTGGCCATGGTGCATTGAAATTATTTGCTTTAGGAGGGTATACATCACATGATATCACTGTGGATCTACAGGCTATGGTGATCTTGAAATGATTGATTTCACAGTGCATATGTCAGATAACATCATTCTGCTTTTCCTGCTCATGGTAAACTTAAAATGATTGCATTGGTAGTGCATATGTCAACTGACATCTCTCTGGTTTTCTTGGATATGGTGCACTTGAAATGGTTGCATTGGGAGTGCATATGTCACATAACATCATTGTGGGAGGGCTGGTCATGGTGCACCTGATATGATTGCAGTGAGAGGGAATACATCACTGTGCATTTGCTGGTCATTGTGTAATTGCATTGATTCCATAGGCAGGGAAAATGTCACATGGCATTATTCTGGATTTGCTGGTCATGGTGCACATTAAATGATTGTTTTGGCAGTGGATACAATACATGACATCATTGTGGATTTGCTGGTCATGGTGCACTTGAAATGATTGCTTTGGCAGTGTATTTTGGATTTGCTGGTGATGGCACACTTGAACTGATTGTTTTGGCACAGCATATGTCACATGACATCACTGTGAATTGCCTGTTCATGGTGGACTTGAAATAACTGCATTGGCAATACAGATGTTACGTAAGATAATCATGGATTTACTAGTGATAGTCTACCTGAAATGATTTGTTTGGCAGTGCATATGTCACATGATATAATGGATTTGCTGGTCATGGTGCACTTGAAATTATTGCTTTGTCACATGACATCACTGTATATTTGTTGGCCATGGTGCATTGAAATGATTTGCTTTAGGATGGTATACATCACATGATATCACTGTGGATCTACAGGCTATGGTGATCTTGAAATGATTGATTTCACAGTGCATATGTCAGATAACATCATTCTGCTTTTCCTGCTCATGGTAAACTTAAAATGATTGCATTGGTAGTGCATATGTCAACTGACATCTCTCTGGTTTTCTTGGATATGGTGCACTTGAAATGGTTGCATTGGGAGTGCATATATCACATAACATCATTGTGGGAGGGCTGGTCATGGTGCACCTGATATGATTGCAGTGAGAGGGAATACATCACTGTGCATTTGCTGGTCATTGTGTAATTGCATTGATTCCATAGGCAGGGCATATGTCACATGGCATTATTCTGGATTTGCTGGTCATGGTGCACATTAAATGATTGTTTTGGCAGTGGATACAATACATGACATCATTGTGGATTTGCTGGTCATGGTGCACTTGAAATGATTGCTTTGGCAGTGTATTTTGGATTTTCTGGTGATGGCACACTTGAACTGATTGTTTTGGCACAGCATATGTCACATGACATCACTGTGAATTGCCTGTTCATGGTGGACTTGAAATAACTGCATTGGCAATGCAGATGTTACGTAAGATAATCATGGATTTACTAGTGATAGTCTACCTGAAATGATTTGTTTGGCAGTGCATATGTCACATGATATAATGGATTTGCTGGTCATGGTGCACTTGAAATGATTGCTTTACAATGCATATGTCACATGATATCACTGTAGTTTTGCTGGGCATGTTGCTCTTGACATGACTATATTAGCAGTGCATATGTCACATGACATCATCATGGATTTGCCAGTCCTAGTGCACTTGAAATGATTGCATTGAGAGGGCAAATGTCACATGACATCATTGTGGATTTTCTGGTCCTGGTGCACATGAAATGATTCCTTTGGCAGTGCATATAATACATGACATCATTGTGGATTTGCTGATCATGGTGCTCTTGAAAGGATTGCATTGGCATTGCATACATCACATATCATTGTGGATTTGCTGGTCATGGTGCACTTGAAATGATTGTGCTGTGCCAGTGTTTTTGTCACATGACAACTCTATGAATTTGCTGATCATGATACACTTGAAATGAGTGGCTTCACAACATAATAATTGCAAAATAGAAGTAGAACAAACAGCCTGGAATACATATGTCACATGACATCCCTGTGGATTTGCTGGTCATGGAGCACATGCAATTATTGCTTTGTCACATGACATCACTGTGTATTTGTTGGCCATGGTGCATTGAAATGATTTGCTTTAGGAGGGTATACATCACATGATATCACTGTGGATTTACAGGTTATGGTGATCTTGAAATGATTGATTTCACAGTGCATATGTCAGATAACATCATTCTGCTTTTCCTGCTCATGGTAAACTTAAAATGATTGCATTGGTAGTGCATATGTCAACTGACATCTCTGTGCTTTTGTTGGATATGGTGCACTTGAAATGATTGCATTGGGAGTGGATATGTCTCATAACATCATTGTGGGAGGGCTGGTCATGGTGCACCTGATATGATTGCAGTGAGAGGGAATACATCACCGTGCATTTTCTGGTCATTGTGTAATTGCATTGATTCCATAGGCAGGGCATATGTCACATGGCATTATTCTGGATTTGCTGGTCATGGTGCACATTAAATGATTGTTTTGGCAGTGGATATAATACATGACATCAATGTGGATTTGCTGGTCATGGTGCACTTGAAATTATTGCTTTGGCAGTGTATTTTTGGATTTTCTGGTGATGACACACTTGAACTGATTGTTTTGGCACAGCATATGTCACATGGCATCACTGTGAATTGCCTGTTCATGGTGGACTTGAAATAACTGCATTGGCAATGCAGATGTTACATAAGATAATCCTGGATTTACTAGTGATAGTCTACCTGAAATTATTTGTTTGGCAGTGCATATGTCACATGATATAATGGATTTGCTGGTTATGGTGCACTTGAAATTATTACTTTACACTGCATATGTCACATGATATCACTGTAGTTTTGCTGGGCATGTTGCTCTTGACATGACTATATTAGCAGTGCATCTGTCATATGATATCATCATGGATTTGCAAGTCATAGTGCACTTGAAATGATTGCATTGAGAGGGCAAATGTCACATGACATCATTGTGGATTTTCTGGTCCTGGTGCACATGAAATGATTCCTTTGACATCATTGTGGATTTGCTGATCATGGTGCACCTGAAAGGATTGCATTGGCATTGCATACATCACATATCACTGTGGATTTGCTGGTCATGGTGCACTTGAAATGATTGTGCTGTGCCAGTGCTTTTGTCACATGACAACTCTATGAATTTGCTGATCATGATACACTTGAAATGAGTGGCTTCACAACATAATAATTGCAAAATGGAAGTAGAACAAACAGCCTGGAATACATACGTCACATGACATCCCTGTGGATTTGCTGGTGATGGTGAAATTGAAATGTTTGCTTAGGCATTGCATATGTCACATGACATCACTGTAGATTTACTGGGCATGGTATACTTAGAAATTTTGTTTTGGCAGTGTATATGTCATATGATCTCACTGTTGATTTGCTGGTCATGGTGCACTTGAAATGATTGCTATGGGAGGCCATATGTCACATGATATCATTGTGGATTTGCTACTAATGGTGCACTTGAAAGGATTGCTTTGGCAGTGTATTTTGAATTTGCTGGTCATGGTGCACTTCAAATTTTTGCTTTCACGTTGTATATGTCACATGACCACTTTGCAGATTTCCTGGTCATAGTGCATTTCATATGATTGCTTTGGCAGTGAATATATCACTTGACATCACTGTGGATTTCATGGTGATCATGCACTTGAAATGATTCTGTGGCAGAGCATATGTCACATGACATTACTGTGAACTATCTGGTCTAGTGCTCTTGAAAGGATTGCAATGGTAGTGTATATGTCACATGACATTACTGTGGTTTTGCTGGTCATTGTGCTATAGAAATCATTGCATTAGCGGTGCCTATGCCACATGACATCATTATGGATTTGCGGGTCATGGTGCAGTTGAAATGATTGCTTCAGCAGTGCATATTTCATTGGACATCACTATGGTTTTGCTGATCATGGTGTTCTTGAAATGATTGCATTGGGTGTGCATATGTCACATAACATCATCTTGGATTTGCTGGTCATGGTGCACCTGAAATGATTGCAATGGGAGGGCATACATCACATGACTGGTCATGGGGCACTTTAATGATTGCATTGGCATGGGATATGTCAAATCACATCATTGTGGATTTGCTGTTCATAGTGCACTTCAAATAAATGCTTTAGCAGTGCATATGTCACAGGACATCATTATAGATTTGCTACTAATGGTGCACTTGAAAGGATTGCTTTGGCAGTGCATTTTGGATTTGCTGGTCATGGTGCACTTCAAAGTTTTGTTTTCACAGTGTATATGTCACATGACTACTTTGTAGATTTGCTGGTCATAGTGCATTTGAAATGATTGCTTTGGCAGTGAATATGTCACATGACATCACTGTGGATTTCATGGTGATCATGCACTTGAAATGATTCCGTGGCAGAGCATATGTCACATGACATTATTGTGGACTATCTGGTCTGACGCTCTTAAAAGGGTTGCAATGGCAGTGTATATGTCACATACATCACTGTGGTTTTGCTGGTCATTGTGCTATAGAAATCATTGCAGTAGCAGTGCCTATGCCACATGGCATCATTATGGATTTGCGAGTCATGGTGCAGTTGAAATGATTGCTTCAGCAGTGCATATTTCATTTGACATCACTGTGGTTTTGCTGGTCATGGTGCTCTTGAAATGATTGCATTGGGAGTGCATATGTCACATGGCATCATCCTGGATTTGCTGGTCATGGTGCACCTGAAATGATTGCAGTGAGAGGGCATGCATCACATGACTGGTCATGAGGCACTTTATTGATTGCATTTGCATGAGGTATGATAAATCGCATCATTGTGGATTTGCTGTTCATGGTGCATTTCAAATAAATGCTTTAGCAGTGCATATGTCACAGGACATCATTGTGGCTTTGCAGGCTTCATAATGGATATATAGAGGTTGTGTGTCTCTTAACAGTGGCCTGTCTTCTATCAAACTCTGATGATAGTTTTGTACCCCTGTTGTCTCCAGACAACTTACCACTGGAGTGCTGTTACTCCCACTTGCTGGCTCTCTCACTTCAAATGATTTCTTTGTCTGTGCATTTTGAACTTGATGGTTATGGTGCACTTGAAAAGATTACTTTGTCGCTGCATATGTCACATGACATCACAGTGTGTTTCCTAGTCATGGTGCACTTGAAGTGATTGTATTGGTAGTGCATGCATCACATGACATAATCCTGGATTTGTTGGTCTTAGTCGACTTGAAATGATTGCTTTGGCAGTGTGTATGTTACTTGATATCATTATGCATTTGCTGTTCATGGTGAAATTGAAATTGGTTTGGCAGTGCAAATCTCACATGATATCACTAGGATTTTGCTGGTCGTGAGTTTCAAATTTTTGCAATGGCAGAGCATATCTCACATGACATCATCATGTATTTGCTGGTCATAGTGCACTTTAAATGACTTCATTCAGAGAGTATATGTCACATGATACTGTGGATTTGCTGGTTGTGGTGCACTTTAAATAATTGCTTTGGCAGTGTGCATAACACATGACATCACTGTAAATGTGCTGGTTGTGGTGCACTTGAAATTATTGCATTTGCAGTGCTTGTGTCTCAAAACATCACTGTGGTTTTGCTGGTCATGGTGCTACTGAAATCTTTGCATTGGCAGTACATATGTCACATGACATTATCACAGATCTGCTGGTCATAGTGCACTTGAAATGGTTGCATTGGGAGGGTATATGTCACAAGACATCATTGTAAATTTCCTGGTCATGGTGTACTTGAAATGATTGCTTTGTCACTACATACGTCACATGACATCACTGTAGATTTCCTGGTCATGGTGCACTTGAAGTGATTGTATTGGTAGTGCATGTGTCACATGACATAATCATGGATTTGTTGGTCTTAGTCCACTTGAAATGATGCTTTGGCAGTGCATATAACACATGACATCATTGTAAATTTGCTGGCCATGGTGCTACTAAAATCATTGCATTAGCAGTGTGTATATCACATGACATCACCATAGATCTGCTGGTCATGGTGCACTTGAACTGGTTGCATTGGGAGGGCATATGTCACAAGACATCATTGTGGATTTCCTGGTCATGGTATACTTGAAATGATTGCTTTGTCACTGCATACATCACATGACATCACTGTGGATTTCCTGGTCATAGTGCACCTGAAGTGATTGTATTGGCAGTGCATGTGTCACATGACATAATCATGGATTTGTTGGTCTTAGTCCATTTCAAATGATTGGTTTGGCAGTGTAAATCTCACATGATATCATTAGGATTTTGCTGGTCTGAGCTTAAAATGATTGCAGTGGCAGAGCGTATCTCACATGACATCATCATGGATTTGCTGATCCTGGTGCATTTTAAATGACTGCATTCGGAGGGCATATGTCACATGACATCATTGTGGATTTGCTGGTCATGGTGCACTTTAAATGATTGTCTTTGCAGTGCATATGTCTCAAGCCATCAGTGTGATTTTACTGGTCCTGCTACTATTGAAATCATTGCATTAACAGTGCATATGTCACATGACATCATCATAGATCTGCTGGTAATGATGCATTTGAAATTATTGCTTTGGGAGGGCATATGTCATAAGATAGCATTGTGAATTTCCTGGTCATGGTGTACTTGAAATGATTGGTTTGGATCTGCATATGTCACATGAAATCACTGTGGATTTCCTGGTAATGGTGTCCATCAAATTATTGGTTTGGTAGTGCATCATGGATTTACTAGTCATGGTGCAGTTGAAATGATTGCTTTCACAGTGCATGTGTAACATAATATCATTGCAGTTTCTCTAGTCATAGGGCACTTGAAATTATTGCTTTCACCGTGAATATGTCACACGTCTTCTTGTGGATTTGCTGGTCATGGTACCCTTTAAGTGATTGCACTGAGAGGGTGTACATCTTGTAACATCACTGTGGATATGCTGATCATATTGCCCTTGAAAATGACTGCATTTGCAGCCCATGTGCTACATGACATTATTGCAGATTTCATGTTCATGGTGTACTTGAAATGATTGTCTTCACCACATAATAATTGCACAGTAAGAAGAACAGACAGCCTTCAGTGCATATGTCACATGTCATCATTGTGAATTTGCTGGTCATGGTGCACTTGAAATGATTGTTTAGGCAGTGCACATGTCACATGACATCACTGTGGATTTGTTGGTCATTCTGCATTTGAAATGATTCATTTGACAGAGAATATATCACTTGATATCACTGTGAATTTACTGATCATGGTGCACTGGAAATGATTGGCTTCTCCATATAGTTGCATAATGAAGGAATAACAGACAGCCTGCAGTGCACATATTGTATGACATCACTGTGGATTTGCTTGTCATGGTACACTTGAAATTATTGCTTTGGCAGCGCATATGTCACCCGATATCACTGTGGTTTTGCTAGCCATGGTGGACTTGAAATGACTAGTTTGGCAGTGCATATGTTATATGACATCATTCAGCGTTTGCTGCTCATGGTAGCCTTGAAATGATTGCTTTGGCAGTACATATGTCACATGACATCACTGTGGTTTTGCTGGTCATGCTGCTCCTGAAGTTATTACATTAGTAGTGCATATGTCACATAACATCAATGTGGATTTGCTGCTTGTGGTACATTTAAAATTATTCCTTTGGCAGTGCATATGTGCATACAAAGACATGCATCTGGAGCATTTCTTCCCGGGTCTCCGCTGAAAATTGGCTTAGTTCCAAGTCAGACTTTCCCGGTTAACAAATGTTAAATAAATAAATAAAATAAATAAATATGTCACATGACATCATTGTGGATTTGCTGGTCATGGTGGAATTGAAATGATTGCTTTGGAAGTACATATGTCACATGACATCATTTTGAATTTGCTGGTCATGCTGCACTTCAAATAATTGCTTTGGCAGGACATATGTCACATACTGCGGTGGTGGTGCTGCAGTAGCGTTGTCGCCTCACAGTAAGACGTTGTCCTTTCGATTCTCAGCTAGAGCATCTTCTGTGTGGAGACATGCATGAATGGGCGTACCTTCATTGAAGGTTGTGCATCAGGGCCGGCAACTCGGCACATAAAAATCTACTGCCAATCATTAGCGGACCGGAGTTCCGCTGTGGTGACCCCTAACCGGGAAAAGCCGAAAGACACAACAAGTACATATGTCACATGTCATCACTGTGGATTAGCTGGTCATGGTGCCCTTGAAATTATTGCTTTGGCAGTGCATATGTGACATGACCTGTCTCTGGATTTCCTGGTCATTTTGCACTCAGAAAGATTGCTTTAGCAGTGCATATTTCACATGACATAATTTTGGATTTGATGGTGGTTGTGCTCTTGAAATGATTACTTTGGCAGTCCATATGTGACATGACATCACTGTGGATTAGCTAGTTACGGTGCACTTGAAATGATTGCTTTAGCAGTGTATATGTCACATGATATTGCAGATTAGTTTGTCATGGTGCAAATGAAATGATTGCTTTGGCAGTGTATATATGTCACATGACCTCTCTCTGGATTTGCTGGTCATGATACACTTGAAATGATTGCTTCAGCAGTGTGTATTTCACATGATATCATTGTGGTTTTGCTGGTCATGGTGCTCTTGGTTACATTTGGAGTGCCTATGTCACATGACATCATCATGGATTTTCCGGTTATGGTACACCTGAAATTATTGCAATACAGTGGCATACATTACATGATATCTGTGCATTTGCTGGTCATGGTCCAGTTGAAATGATTGCATGTGCATGGCATATGTCACTTGGCATCATTGTGGATTTGCTGGTCATGGTGCCCTTCAAATGTTTGCTTTGGCAATGCATATGTCATTGGATGTCATTGTGGATTTGTTGGTCATGGTGCACTTGAAATGATTGCTTTGGCAGGGCATAAGTAGCGACATCATTTTGGATCTGATGGTCATGCACTTGAAATGATTGTTATGGCAGTGCATATTTCACATGACATTACTGTGGATTAGATGGTCATGGTGCAGGTGAAATTATTGCTTTAGCAGTGCATATTTCACATGATATCACTGTGGATTTGTTGGCCATGGTGCACTTGAAATGATTTGGCGGTGCATACATCACATGACATCACTGTGGTTTTGCTGGTTATAGTGCACCTGAAATGATTGCAGTGGAAGGGTATGCATTACATGACATCACTGTGCATTTGCTGGTCATGGTGCTTTTGCAGTGATTGCATTGGCATGGCATAAGTCACATGGCAATATTAAGGATTTGCTGGTCATGGTGCACATGAAAGGATTGCTTTGGCAGTGCATTTTGGATTTGCTGGTCATGGTGCACTTGATTGCTTTGGCATGCATATGTCACATGACATCACTGTGGATTTCCTGGCCATGGTGCACTTGAAATGACTATATTGCATTACCAGGCTATAACTCATACCACACTTTTCGGCCACCTAACCTGGACGGAACACCAAAGATGGTGTGTCCATATTCATTAAGGCTATCCACACCTCCAGGCTATTTGCTCAGCATAATGCATCCGAGGTTATCCAAGTGTAACTAACTCTGGGCAAAACTGCAATCCAAATTGTAGCTTGATACAGATCCCCCACCATGCCCCAGGATCCCTACTCCTCTTTTCTTGATATACTGGAAAATAGTAGGGTTCAACCAAACACCCTAATAATGGGCGATTTCAACTACTCCACCATTAACTGGAAAAACTACTTATGTATCAACTCCTTTGCTCAATGCTCTCTGGAATTCATAAATTCCAATGCCCTGGATCAACGTATCCACACCCCCACTAGGGGCAACAATATCCTAGACCTAGTCTTTACCAACATGAGTGACTGGTGTTCCACACCTGAAGTCAACTCCTCATTGGTCAGATCCAACCATAAGCTAATCACTGCCCCCAACCACCATTAAGGAAACCACGGTAAATAATTTCTCCAAAGCCATATTCATGCTTCTTAAAACAGAAATGGCAAACTTCATGACACCCATGCAGATGGACAATACAGTTACGACTGCTGAATCCTACAAAAATGCCCTCTATAAGCACTTACACAAGTGCATGGATCATGCTATCCCAAACAGAACCAAGACAATATCCTCCAAAAAAAGGAAGCCAATCTGGTGGTCCCCTGCCATAAACAAACTCTACAACAGGAGGAAGAAACTGTTGCAAAAGAGAGTAAAATACCATGAATGGAGGAGCTCACTGGTCAACCTCAGTAAGAAGCTGAGATCCCATATAAGATCCTCCAAAGCTAGCTATAAAAACAAAGTTGCCACTGATTCTAGGGACAACCACAAAGCATTCTCTAGCTATGTCAAGAATCTCAATGGCAACACTCAGATCTGCTCTGAGTTACAGCACAACGGCATGAAAATTACAGAACCAACTGATATTGCCAACATCTTGGCAGATAGGTTCAGTGCTAACTTTAATTATGGATTTTGCTGGTCATAGCCCACTTGAAATGACTACTTTGGCAGTGCATATGTCACATGACATCACTGTGGATTTGCTGTCCATGATGCACTTGAAATGATTGCTTAGGCAGTACCCATGTTACGACATCACTCTGGATTTGCTGGTCATGGTGCACTTGAAATGTTTGGCTTCTCCACACACACACACACACGCACACACATGCACACACACACGCACACACACACACACACACACACACACACACACACACACACACACACACACTTTTTCAGTGCAAGCACTAGTTTAAATTCTGCACTTGAGTGCGGAATGATCCTACATCCATGTTGATGTGCATGTGTGTGATGCACGCATGGTTCTCCTTAAAGATTTACTGTTGGATCCAGCTCTGATACAGTGAACTTGGAGTAGATTATATTAAGTAAGTAGGTGCAAGGGAAGAGCTCCCTACATTGGAGTGACATGGCCCCCTCATAAATACAAAGTTAGACTGCTTTGTGCAGATGCCATTTTTTGTGATGCTGAATTTACAGAAATAGCATTTGCAACTCCATTTTTTTGGATTCTTTCCTAGAGTCCATGTCTTCCCTTAGATGTATTTCAGCTTTCTTTCTACTTTGTCTCTTCTTCCACCTCTTCTTGTTAGCTAGCCATTCAAATTTGTGCATACACACACATACAAATAAACCACATACAAACAAATATACAAATATGAACACAGACACATACAAACACAAACACACATACAAACGCACACGCATACAAATACGCACACACACACACACACACACACACACACACACACACACACACACACACACACATACAAGCATACACACACACACACACACACACACACACACACACACACACACACACACACACACACACACATACATACACACACATACAAATATAAACACAGACACACATACAAATATAAAAACACAGACACACATACAAATGCACACACACACACACACACACACACACACACACACACACACACACACACACACACACACACACACACACATAAAACATAGACACACACACACACACACACACACACATATACAAACACAGACTCACACTCATAGAAGCACAGACACACACACACACACACACACACACACACACACACACACACACACACACAAAATCACACAGCACAAACACACACACACACACACACATATATGCACATACAAACAAGCACACACTTAAAATGTAGTGAAAAATTAAATTTTTCTCTATCAGTAAGTGGTATGTGCTACTCTTCCTTTATCTTATTATACTCATAATATAGCAAAGCAGTTTGACTGTAATGCATTTCCATAATCCCCCTTTATAGTTGCTGACTGACTTGTTAACACGTCCGTTAGAAATCCTTAATAAATCTAAGCCAGTTATACTTCATAGTGACTGAGTTCTTGTAGGATTTCACTACTTATTCATTGTGATGAGGATGTCTTGTACAGCCTGTGCTGCACCTGCAACGTTCATAATTTTATGGTTTAGTTGTTTTCACTCAAAGTCCAACATTTGTGGTTGCGTTCCTGTGAAAGTCAATGTTTTGTAGATTGGGTAACTCATCCCAGGAATGTTTAATTTTGTCCCTTCACTGTGCAGTTTTTGGGACTTTGTTCTGCAGTAACAGGAGTGCTTTGCAGATGGTGTGAACTTCTGAATCCAGATGTGAAACTAACAAGTGTAAATCTGTGAATATGTAACCAACACACATGACTCTCTGACTACGTTCAATCTAACTAGGATCATTGAAACACTGCATTGTCTTATACGGATGTTACTTTATTCATTTCAAAGACACACGCAACATTTTTTATAAACATTTCCTTTTTAACATGCTCAAAAAATATTGGATGTAAAACAGTTCTTTGGTGACATAGAGACCAAAAAATAAATTAATAGTACGAATTTACCAAAGGATTTATAGTGAATGAATATTCACAGTGATTTACAATTTTTTTAATAACCCTAACCCCACTCTCCATTATGCATTTTAGCAGCCACTGGAGTATGCTCTACATGGAAGGGATGCAATGAGGGAATGTCATTTGCAAGGCACTATCCTCTCTGCCATCCTTACCACCCTAAGGACCTAACACCTCTTCTATGTTCCGTGATCTCTGCCATAAGATATTGTACTGGGACACATCTACAAGACACGCATATCTTCACCATTCTTCCAGATGTGTGAGCTACTAACGGACAGTCCGTTCCCATTTCTTCCCAGTTCCTCCAGTACCTGCACCAGTAGTCAAACTTGAGTTGTGTGTTGTAGTCATAACTTCATCCCTCTATGTCAGGGAGTCAGCTACAAAAGCTTTTTAGTTCAGAAACAGCTGCAGCCAAACAGTCCTTTCCTGCTAAGTTCATTACAAAAAATGAGTTTCCTTTTCCATGTTGCTGCAGTCTACAGAAAGTCTGTTTTAAAATAAAGAGGTGACTGGTTGTGCTTCCGCACACAGGAAGGAAACCAAATCGTTTTGTATCCCTTACATGGGATTGTTTGTACTCCTTCACCCCAAGTAATTTAAATAACCATCTGAGATGGGAGCAAAAAGACAGTACTTGCAGTGGGTTCTGTAAAAAGGGCTGATTTGCTGTGCTCTTAGCAATAGTCATTTCTTATGCCTGGGAAAAGTATTGCTTTGATGTAAGTTACTTCAGTCAGCTGTCATTGTTGTTATGTGATTTACTATGGCTCTGTTGAAGGCTTACCTATTGTAATGCATAAAAGCTAATGTGGCTTTATTCAAAGCATGACACTTGAATGTTTGCCTCCTTCCCCTGTAACTTAAGTAAACTGACTCTTACATTATGAGCTATAATACTTACCTTATAGCTTTAGGACACCTTATTGTAAACTGCAATAGCCTCTACTTGAGTGTTTGCCTCCTTCCCCTGTGACTTAAGTAAACTGACTCTTACATTAAGAGCTATAAAACTTACCTTATAGCTTTAGGACACCTTATTGTAAACTGCAATAGCCCCGCTACATTCGCCCTCGCTACACTCGGGCTCTCTTCGCTCCCCTCCCTGCCCCCAATTCCCTCCCACCCCCAGTACCTCTAAATTTAAAGTACTATAGCCACTCCCCCACTTTCTAGATCCTATCTGCTTTCATCTGGGATAATTCCTCTCACCCCCATTCTTCTACCTACATTTAATAGCACCTATTAGCTTACATCTGGCATTATCCCATCCCACTTCCAGTACCTTTTCCTCACCACTCTATCTTCTGGTGTTGCATCACCATGTAAAACAGTTCCTTAACTCACTAGCTGAATCACAAATAATGATATACTCCTCTTTACTACCCCTCTTTTTCACACCATACCTCCTTACCTTGTATGAAAACCAGTTTCTCATGGGATTTCAGGTCCCAAAAGGATATACTAACACCCCAGCTGTAAATCCTCCCACCTTCAACCATACTTACAGTACCAGGTCCTATCCAACATCTTGTTCAGTATATCAGCATCTCAACCCCAGGCACATTAGCTCTAGATCCGAACACTACCACAAACTAATAAACAAATTCCTGAAGTTCATCACCAAGTATAGACTTAACCTAATACTTGGTGGTGATATTCACCCCAACCCTGGCCCACCCACTTCAGATACACATACCCCCTCTACTTGCAATCTAAGCTACAAACCTACAATTAATAGGTCAACTAGCTCTCTCCTAGCCTGTCATCTCAATATTAGAAACATTAATAACAAGGTACATGAATTACATGCACTTCTGGATGTCCACTCCCCTGATATTCTCTGTTTATCTGAAACCTGGATAAAACCTAAAACTACAGACAATGAAGCGTTACCACCTGGGTACAACATACACAGGCTGGATCGTGCTTCCAGGAAGGGGGGCGGGGTAACTGTACTCTATAAATCTGAGTTGAATGTCACCATAGATGTAATACAACCACCTCAGATTAATAACTCAGAGATTCTTGACACAAAATTGCAACTTAATAAAAATAAATGCATTAATATCATCTGTATGTACATTCCCCAGCTAACAATATATCTACACTTGAAGATATCCTGCACTGGCTATCATGTCACTACCCCCAAGAAACCCTACTACTTTAACATAGACTGGGGCACCTGTTCCTCAGAATCCCCAACCACCCATATTAACCTGCATGCATTTACACAAATCATATCCACTCCTACCAGGATAGATAAACCCAACCAAAAAGAAAGCATACTTGACTGGGTACTCATAAATAGTCACCCTCAACTGTATACCTCTGGTACCCTCCCTGATGGCCTAAGCGATCACCTTCTCACATATGTAATTAAGCACAAAGCCATTAATTCCCAACAACCCTTACTCAGAAAAGTTAGAAACAATAAAAACTTTGACCCTGCCAAATTCCAACAAGAACTAAACTCATGTAATTGGTCTATTCTAAAACACCTCCCCTTAGAGGAAGCAGTAGCATACTTTAACAACAAATTCCTTGAGATCCTTGATTTGCATGCACCTGTTCTTTCAAAGAGAACAAAGGCAAAAACTGTGCCATGGCTTTCTAAAGAGTCTAAACTCAAAATTACCCTTAGAAACAAATCATGGGCTTTATGGCGTTCTTCTAAAGACCCCCAAGATCACATTAAATACAGGCAATCCAGGAACGAAACTAAAAAATCCATTTTACAAGACAAAAAACAATACTACTGTAATTTACAGACAGTAAATCAAAATAACCCTCAGAAGTTTTGGGCAGTTTTAAATAATCTACTACATCCTGGACAAACTTCACCCAAATCCCTGCTTCTACTATTGATGAAACCCCCGAAGATGTTTCTGACAGTTTTAACCGATTCTTTACTGAGATAATTCAAGCCCTAGCTAGCCAACTACCTCCTAGCTCCCCTGGTCCTGAAAGTAGCACCCCTAGAACCCTACTCGCGTTCAGCTTCCAACCAGTTGCCACTTCACTTATCCGTACCTTGATCAAAAAATTAAACCCACTACACTTTCTGCTGATCACCTCCCTGCCGAGTACCTACAAAAATCAGCTGATGCTATTGCTTACCCCATCTCAATACTAATCAACTGAACCATGGTAGAAGCTAAAATTCCCACCATCTGGAAAATATCCTATGTAATCCCACTTCACAAAGGAGGCAGCTCTACTGAATTCTCCAATTATAGGCCAATAGCTATACTCTCTCCACTTACAAAGATTATGGAAACTCATGCACCACCTAATCCAGAATCACCTTATGGCAGACACTCAGCATGGCGTCCGTCCTCATCACAGCACTACTTCAGCCCACCTAGCCTTTACCAACACCATAAACCATATTCGCAACAATAATCATATATCCTCAGTCCTCTTCTTGGATCTTTCCAAGGCATTCGATATGGTTGATCACCAACTTTTAATCCACACCCTGCAAACATTCTATCTAGATACTAGAACCCTTCAATGGTTTCAGTCCTACCTGAATGGTCGACAGCAGGCTGTCATCTGGCAGAACAAACTCTCTAACCTTCTACCTAACACCCTTGGGGTACCACAAGGCTCTATACTAGGGCCCTTGCTGTTCTCCATCTTCATTAGTGACCTTTATACTGTCATCCCAAAAGTCAGCTGTATCCAATATGCTGATGACTCTACTCTGATTTGCTCGGCCACATCTCCAATAGAGTTATGGTCAGCTACCCAGACCACCTTTAATACAATAGAAAAAAGGCTTTCTGAACATCGTCTGATCATAAATCCCAAAAAAACTAAAATGCTGTTATTTTCACCAACATGTAGGTCTACTGCTTTCACCTTTACCATAAATTCAAATGATGGCACAATAATCTCCCCTGACCCCTCTACAAAACTATTAGGTGCCATCATAGATAATAATCTAAAATTCGATCTACATGTTAACCAAACTATCAAAACCATTAATAAAAAACTAGGGTCACTTTACAGAATAAAAGCCTTCCTAACCCCTCCAGCTAAAATTGCCATAGCTCACTCTCACCTTCTTTCAACCCTTCTGTATACATCTCCTCTACTCTCAAATTTAAACAAGACTGTCCTTAACAAACTCTCAGTTTGCTACACCCACATTGCCAGGTTTGCCACTGGGCTGCCTTTTAGGACACATCATTGCATCAATCTAAATCAGCTTGGGTGGATTGAACTACCCAGCCTAATCCAGTATAACCAACTGATTATGGCCTATAAAATCCTCTATAATCCAGACAATACTCCTGCACTTAAAAATATTATCACCCCCTATAACAATCCTAGACCGCTTCGATCCTCTAACAAACTACTAATTCAGACTAGCAAAATTAAATAACACAGCTGGTGACTCCCTCTTTGCAAACTCTGTAAGTAGACCCTGGCACTCTCTTCCAGCTGATATTACCTTACTTTCTACCTTAGGTCAATTTAAAACTAGACTCAAACAACATTTGGCACTTAACTGGCTATGTCAATGTATCAAGCCTGGCTAACTCTCTCTAGAATGTGTAAAAATCTGTTAACCAGCTTACTGTGTAATTTAATTTAATCCTGACTTGCGCTCGGAATTAACTCTAACCTGTGGAACTTGTTTAACTTGCTTACTGATGTAATCACTGTAAATAGTTGGCTTGTAATATGCAATGCTGGTATTATGTAATGCTGTATCTGCTTACCCTTGGAGCTTTTCTCCCAGGGCCTCCGCTGAAAATGGACATGCATCCAGTCGGACTATCCCGGTCAACAAATGTAAAATAAAATAAAATAAAAAATAAATAAATGACAAATGTATCGGGTTACTTTCCTATAAAATACTAGTCTATAATCCATATAGTTGTATTGGTAAGTGGTACAATTGTTAAGATACAGTACTCCTGCCTGCAAAATACAATAATCCTGCATGGTTACTAAAGGACATGAACTCGTCTAGAAAAAAATGAGACAGCAATAAAAAGACATTGACAAGCTTGCATATTATGCACAGAAACATTTATTCATATTTGGGTCTGTGTCTTAGAAGTCTGATGTTACAAGAACTGCTTTTCTCTATGAATTTGTTCAAGGTATGAAAGTCTGATGAAGATAAACAAAGTACTACACTGATACTGGTGTTGTAATTCTTTTCAGACAAACCACCTGGTCAGAAGTTTACATCCCATTAGCTCTATCCTGCCTGTCTATCTGATGAATCCGGGCATCTTGGGGCAATGTAGCAATTGCCTCATGTACACAGACAACCCTGTTCTCCTCCCACCCAACACTGCAACCTGTGAGAGATGCACTTATCTAATCATACTGGAAGTAAAGCTCTCTCCAACCAAGACTGAACTTGACAGTCGAGAGGAGAAGGTAAACACTTGCACCACACTCATCACATAGTCCCACTAAACCTACACCACCAAAATCCACATATAGAAACACAAAAACATTCGTAGTGGCTCTCAGTAATAATCTGCTCAAGATACAGAGACCTGCAAAGCAGAAACGCAAGCAACCTCCACCCCCAACAGAACACAAATGACACATAACCCACAGACTCAGTGTGCCACTCAACCACAGCCCATAAGGCAAAACAATGTACCCAACACACTAGTCATAGGTGACACTATAGTCAGGCACACTGATGTCCCACTCACCAGGCTAAACAAGGCGAAGGTTACTGCCTGTCAGGTGCCAGGATCTGCCACATAGCCCATGCACTCAGGTCACTCCACAACAAGTACAAATATGACTCTGGCATTGTCCATGTTGATGTGAATGACTTGAGACATACTTCCCCAGACTACATGAAAAGAGACATGGAAAAGCTCTCCAATCTTGTAGCCCAGGCAGGTACGATCCTAGCCCTGGGTAGCATCTTGCCATTGCCCAGAATAATACGGCAGTACAAGGACAAAATGATTGACTTCAACAATTGGCTAATCTTCTGGTGTCATTCTAAGGGGATCCAGTATCTGTCTGCCTGGGACGACATGGTCGATAGACCACGATGCTTTGCCAGAGATGGCCTGCACCTGTCACCCGTGGGATTCCTGATACTGACTAAGGCTCTTGTCGCCCCTATAGTGCCTTTTTTAGGCAAGGTTCAAATGACAATTTCACCACCAGAACAGAAACAGGCATGCAAAAACTGAGGGTAATGCTACTCAATGCTAGAAGTCTAAATCTCAAAATGCACTCTTTCGAGGCACTTCTTAAACTGGAGAACATCGATATCTGTGCAGTGACTGAGACCTGGTTCAAGGCTCCAGAGAGCACCCCTGCATTACCAGGCTATAACTCATACCACAATTTTCGGCCACCTAACCTGGACCAAAACACCAAAGATGGTGTGTCCATATTCATTAAGGATATCCACACCTCCAGGCTATTTGCTCAGTATAATGCATTCGAGGTTATCCAAGTGCAAAAACAAAAAAGAATCACTGTTCCGAACCAAACAAACAGTACTAAACCAGAACAGATCGAAGTAGGCACAAATTCTTAACAGCACACTATGCTTTAATGAATAATGACTCTTCAGTCCATCAAAAGGGAAAATACATAAAGTGACTCTTCAGTCCACCAGTAAAACACATCACATTAACGCAATTCAACACACACTGCGTTTTCATTTCAAAGAACTTCATCAGATGGAGACAAATGCATACCCAGCTGTAACGTTACTTCCTGCTTGCTGATCCATTGTTTATCACATGAAGAAACAAGTGATGCCTTACGCATGAAGCGTTATTCACTAGATATCTAAAACTGCATCTTTACCATTAATCATACAGTTTGCACTTGATGGTTAGGCATCAGAGTGGAGGTGCACAGCCACTAAACACAATACATAAACAAGTAATTCTATTGGAAAATAACATTTATTTTGGGATGAATGAAAAGTCTGATGTGCAGTGCAGCATAGCCCACAGGTAGCACTGCATGCATTAACTATTTTCTATGTGATTTTTTACTAAAGGTAAAACTATCAGTGTCATGGCTCACAGCTGTCAACTAGATGCCGTCTTTTTGTCTGTACATCCATGCACCATAAACAAACCTGCTGCATGGGGTCCTGTGCTACTACCACTGGCTTACCACCATCATTTTAGGCACTGACAGAGGTAATGATAGAAGGAGTTGCACTGCCATCATGAGGTACTTCAACACCAGACAATCATGATCATGTTGCGCAGAATGCAGCACATCGTCAGCATCTTGCATGCAGTAACAGGGTCCTACAGAAGGGCAATCCCCAGACTCATCCAGGCAGTGGAAACAGACTTTCAGAAGGCCAGACACTTGCACAGTGACAATCCATGTCTGGGACATGGTGGTGTTAAAGTGTTCTTCAGCAGCTCTCCTAAGGTTACAGACTGGTGTCATCAGCCAAGGTTCAAGCAGGTAGCCTGCATCGTCTGGAAAAGAAAAAAAAGGAGGATATAACAAAGAAAGGGGGTTTAGTCCCAAACAAAATATTTTCCAAACTATACCTACAAAGATTGCTATGAATAGGAAAATGTTGCGTTTACCAAAATGGTGATCATAGGGTATCCTACCATGCAGGAAGAGGTGGTAGAGAGAGCTTGTGTGCCAAACATGAGCATCATGGACTTTCCTGTTCCAGTACTGCTCCCGCTTGGTCTGAATGGGGGCCTTAATGGCAACATTGGTGCAGTCAATCACAGCAAGCATATCAGGAAATTGTGGCATTCTGTAGTGGAGACTTATTCTTCTGGCTCGGTCTTGAGGTGAAACTGGCAGACAAATATACTGATCCATACATGCCAAGAGTATGTCAAGGAAGTTCTGAAGTATCCTTGAAGCAGAAGTCTAAGAAATACCAAATGTGCCCCCATTTTCTCTCTGGAAGGTCCCTTTGCCAAGTATAATGAGGTCTATACATATAGACCATGCATTCCCCAAGTCAACATCTGATGGCCATAGAAATTCACAAAAGCCCTTACTATATCCCTGTATACTCTAAATCTATCAAGAATTCCTTGGCCAGCAAAGCTAAAATAAATCAATCTTTGCCTAAGTCTCTACCTTCTCGTTCAGGGAGCACTACTGGGCACCTGCAGTTTTGGAGGGGCCGAGAAAGCAGCTCACACTGAAAACAGCCATAGTGACAGCTACAACAAACATTTTTGCTGATTGCAAAGTAGATAGAAAAGGTGTGAATTATTTTTATAAATCATATGCACACACTGCTGAAGGGCATAAAAAAGGTGACTATGAATTGCAAACAGACAGGAAATCAGTTAATTTACATCAGATCATCATGCAGTGTCAGGCGTTCCTTGTTTACCTGTCACTACAGTCTCATCTGGCTGTGCCTAAGTGCAGCTGCCCCCTATAAATCACATTGCTCTTATTCTCACCATCCATAAGAGCAGTGACTGCAAATATCACCCTTAAACTTAATTTAAACTTCAGTAAATGTCTTACAGACTCAGTCAACCTGATATATAACAATAATATACTGAAACAAAATATATATTTGACAGTTTATATAGTTTCTGTCAAAGGTATTCTCAAATTTATAGTCATTTATAGTCATCCCTTCCTTTGCTGTTTTTTTTTTTTTTTGGCAGTGCATACATGTTTATGCAAACTATTTTAAAAAGATTTAAGAAAAAAGTAAACTGAAAGCAAGACTAAGGTCTTCCTTAAGCTTAGAAAATGATAGTGAAAAGGTTAAGACAGAAAACGTGTAGTACTGCAGCACATCACGCCTTGTTTCTGTGTGCTTTAGCCGTCTGCTGATAAGCAGATTCAGTTATGTCAGTAACAGTTTTCAGAAATGTACATATTATAAGATATGAACACTATCACCCTGGAGAAAAGACATCATGGCGTTAAGTACAGTCTCTCAAAAGAAAAATCTGGCCACACATGAACTGAGGAATCCAAATCAGTGCAGCAAAAAAATCAGGGTAATGAATTTATTCATATCAGAAGAATCATTCTTTAAATAATTCCAGAAAAACAAACTTGTATTGCATTGAATTGCACCACATTATGATTCTGACATAAAAAATAATATAAACATTGCAGTGTTGTCCCCAGTCCTATCTAGTCACCGCTTGTTTTTCTGTCTTTCAGTGTGCATCTGTGTGTGTGTGTGTGTGTGTGTGTGTGTGTGTGTGTGTGTGTGTGTGTGTGTGTGTGTGTGTGTGTGTGTGTGTATTTCATTTCATAGCAAAGCCAGTCAGTAATGGAGCTTTTCAGACTCTCTTGGCCTTGTGTTGATTATTTATGAACTGAAGTTAACCAGTGGAGTGCTAACTCAGACTTTACCTGTTGAATATTTGGCCATCATAATGCACAGAACCACAAGAGCTCCTGCACCGCTTGAATTACAGTGCTCATACCCACACACCACTTATTGGTCAAAGAAGCCCCATTATGAGACAACCTGGTGGTGAACAAGGGAAGTTCTCATTTACTGATGAACTCATTACTCAGTACTCAATAGCTTGTTGTTTGCTGATATAAGTATTAAAGTTAGTTCAGCTCTCCACAGCAATTTTGCAAATATGAAAAAAAAGTCAGTTGATCTCTCAGGTGTGTGAAACTATTCATTGCAGCAAAGTCATGTTCTACAATGCGCACCATCATATTTGGGCTCACAGTGTAATTGGAGTCTGTCTAGAAACACAGTGTAAACAAAGCAGAGAAAGACTAATTCTGGCTCGGATGCCTGTCTATCCCAAGACAGACAGCAGACAGACATACCCACATACATGTACATATTCATATGCGCACATTCAAAAAAACACACAAAAATCATTCACACACACACACACACACATACACACACACACACACACACATACACACACACACACACACACACACACACACACACACACACACACACACACAAACAGTGCCCATCTCCAAGCAATTTGGAAGATCACCATTTCAGCTACAGCATGTGAGACTCATATCATGAGATCTACAACATTTACCACTTCTTGTGTTACTTAGCATCCTGGCACTTTTTCTTTAGAAGCTGGTTGGCCATCAAAGAAGCATGGCGTTAGTTTCTGCTTCACTCAATGTCATGATCGACATTGGAAAAGAGCAAACTAAGGGTATTATTTTGGATTCAAAGTGTCTTAGAATCACATAGAACAAATATACTATATTCTGACTTATTTGCCTCTATGTTCATATTGTTATATTGGCTAAGTCTCTTATCCAAACAGTTTGCATCTTAAGAATGATGGGGTGGATTTAAATGGTTTTATCAACTCTAGTAATACAGCTTTGTCTGCCCCCCCCCCACCCCGCCATACTCTCATGGATAAATTAGGTGTCTGGATAAGATACCTGACATACAAATTCACCATCTTTTATTTCTTCCTAACAGGTATACATTTGCTAGCAGGTAAGCCATCCTTTCTATTAGAGTGGCCACTCAGAGTGTGTGCATGCTACAGTTCAGAACCATTTGTATTAGTACATTTATCTGCCGTCCTTGAGCTGCAATTATAGAGCATTCGGCATTCCTGACTTAGATTTTTTCTCAAACTGGGACAGGGAAATATCATCAGACCTGGCATTAGGAGGACATTTGAAAACAAGTGATCCCCAGACAATGTGTGTTCTAATCAACTGATGTAATCAAACAAAATGCATGGCCTTTAGAAGGGCATCTTATTCAGCACTGTACCAGAAGAGACTGAGTTCTGGATGTCATTCTAAACATAGAAGAGGGTCAGGGACATCTTTGAAAAAGCTCCATCAGCCAACAATGATCATGCCATTGGATGGTTCAGAGTTGAGAGAGGTTAAAACAAAGGCAAAGTTAGGCTAATGGGATTTCATGGAAGTGACATGACAAATTGATAAAAAGAGTCAAAGATGGTGTCAGAACTGGGATCCGAAGTTGAAGCAGCTTGCAAACCATGAGGCACGCAGTTAGAAGTGGAGGAATATACAGTTGTCAACCCGCAAACAGGTCAGTGGTTATTCAAAGGTACTTAAACTCATTTAAATGATTTTTCAGTCACTGAATAAGTGGCTAGGCATTCAAAATGTTCAAAATAATTACTGAGATAAATAAAATGTCCAAAATTGTGACATACTCATAAAAGTATTCAAAATAAATGCAAAAGTGTTTAAAATAATTTCTGAAGTGTTAAGATGTTAAGATGTATGAAAAGGCTAAAACGTCCACATTTTTTCGTAATGTACTACTTTTTCAGACTAACTAAAACTTTTCAAAGTATTAAAAGTATTTGGAGTGTTTGCAGTGCTTGCAATGTTAAAGTGAATCCTTTTCAGAGAGATTGTTGTGCATTTGTGCATAATTACAAGTACCTTGTATATGCTTATATTTAAACAAATTTTGCAGACCTGGTCCACTGGTGTTTGATAATAATATTGCTGAGAACTGGTGAGTGTTTGAGCAAGAATATAATATTTTCATACAGGCTGCATTTTGTAATAAAGACACATACAAATAAATTCATACTTCTTAATTTAACTGGCTCAGAAGCCATTGAGAGGGAATGTTCATTTGTGAATGCACCTGCTGTGTATGCAGGGGAGGGGGAGAGGGAGAACCACCATATTTTGATACAGGTTGAAACACAGGAAGACCCTGAGTGCTTAAAACGTAAATTTAGAGAAATGTATAACCCTCAAATGAATATTACAATGGACAGAAACATGTTTTACACAAGAAATCAAAAGTGGTGAAAATATAATAGCATGTATTACCAACTTAAGAAATAAAGCAAAAACATGGAGATTTGGTTGTCTAAGAGATGAGTTGATAAAAGACAGGCTTATGTGTGGTGTTAATAATGACGCAGTAAGAAAGATTTTGCTTTGAGATAGTGATTTAACATTGAACAAAGCCATTGAGATTTGTCAACTATATGAGCTTACAGAAAAGCATACAAATATGCTTACAAATGAGAAAAATGTGCATGTAGTGTCTGTCAGTGCGAATGTTGATCGTGTGTAACATAGAGCTGAGATGAATAAGAAATATAAACCGAATGGGGCCAGAACACCCAACCTTATTGCTAACTGTCGTAATTGTGGAGGGTAGTCATGAACCTATACAAGAGAAGTGCTTATCTTTTGGTCAGGAATGTCACAAATGTAAAAACTGGAATCATTTCAAAAGGCTTTGCAAGTCTAAAGTGGCACATACTTTTATTAAAAGAGAACATCCAAAGAAACAAGTAGATCAGATAGAGAGCCTTGAGCAGATTTCTATGTTGATGATGTCTCTGTGATTAATGAAACAGTTAACATAGCAGATTATCAGTTGGCAGCAAAGAGTGAAATGTTTTGTACTGTTCAGATTAATGGGAAACCTGTGGAGCTTAAAGCAGACACTGCATCTAAGTGCAATGTTATATCAGCACAAATGTTTGCCAAAGTAAAAGTTGATGAGAAACTCGATTCAGCAAAGTGTGCAAAACTAGTTGCTTATGGTGGTGATGAGATTCATACTGATGGTGCAGTAGTTTTCATATGCCATTCTGCTGGGAACAGCTATGACTTGCAGTTTTACGTAGTCAAAAGACATGTGCAGTTATTGTTAGGCCTCAAAGAGAATTTGAGAATGGGACTGATTTTATGTAATAAAGAGGTCCACCATATAAGTCTGAACAACCACAATAGTTTTACACAGAATATTTTAGTGAATATGCTGATATTTTCAAAGATGAGCTTGGCAAACTTCCAGTCGCATATTCTATGAAGTTAAACCATGAAGCAAGCCAAGTTGTCAAACCAGCAAGTAAGGTTCCAGTAGCAATGCAGAGCAAAGTAAAAGCAGAGCTTGACAAAATGGTAAATTTAGGTGTCCTTACTCCAGTAAAAGAACCAACTGAATGGGTATCCTCCATGGTCATAGCTTACAAGAAAAGCTCAGATGATATTCAAATATGTATTGATCTGAGAGATTTAAACAAAGCACTTAAATATCCTCATCGTCCGATGTGCATAGTAGAAGAAGTAGCCACTCTCATGTCAAATGCCACTGTTTTTTCTGTCTTAGATGCAAAAAGTTCATTTTGGCAAATTTCACTGGATCACAGATCTTCATCGTTAACCACTTTCAGTACACCATTTGGTACATACAGATTCTTGAGAATGCCATTTGGGATGAATTCTGCCAGTGAAGTATTTAAATGTGCAATGGAGCAATTTTTTTCTGGTTATCCATATGCTAGTATAGTAGACAACATTATTGTAGGGGATAATGGTGAAGTCGAAGATGATAGAAACCTTAAGAAAGTTCTAGACAATGCTTGGGAAGTAAATCTTAAACTGAATCCTCAGAAGTGTAAATTCAAACTGAAAGAAGTTACTTATGTGGGTCATTTGTTTACCAGTTCTGGTTTACAATCAAATCCATCTAAGCAAGCAGCAATTCTTGAGATGCCTGATCCAGAAAATGTCACATTTTTACAATGTTTTCGTGGTATGGTCAACTATTTAGGAAAGTTCATCCTAGACTTGAGTGAGCTTTCAGCACTGTTACGTGAGTTGACAAACAAAAATGTAAACTGGTCCTGGTTGGAACAACACCAAAAAACATTTGACATTTTGAAATAGAAAAATGCCAGTCCAACCACAATGAGATATTATGATGTTCACAAACCTGTACCTCTTTCATGTGATGCTTCAAAGTATGGTCTTGGTGCAGCATGTCTTCAAGAAGGCATACAAGTAGCCTATGCATCCAGAACTTTAACCCAAACTGAAATGCAGCATGAACGAATTGAAAAAGAGCTTTTTGCAGTAGTGTTCACATGTTCAAAGTTCAATGATTATATTTATGGCAAGCCTATCCAAATAGAGACTGATCACCAACTTCTACTAACAATCTGCAATGCATGATGTTAAAACTGCAAAATACTATTTCGATATTGTTCATAAAAAAGGCAACTTTCTATACCTTGCTGATGCTTGGTCAAGAGCCCCCAGACAAACAACTGAACAGCATGATAATGAAAAAGCAGACTTTGAAGTAATGGAAGTCAGAAACTTTTCCTCATCACATTTCGATGAACTCAGAAATCACACAGCTTCAAACCCCATTCTCCAAAAGCTGAAACATGTGATCAGTCAAGGATGGCCAGCATGACATAGCAGTTTGCCAATCGACATACACAGGTATTTTCCCCTACAGAGATGACCTCATGATGGAAGATGGAATTATCATGAAAGGTCTTAAAGTGGTAATTCCTTCAGCTTTACAACAGGAATATATCAAAATTTTGTATTATGGTCACCTGGGCACTGATTCAACCAAAAGGAGGGTAAGAGGCATAGTATTTTGGCCTTCTATGTCAAAAGATATACAGAAGGAAACTCTAGCATGTTCCATTTGCAACTGTACTAAATTGCACCAACAAAAAGAACCACTTCAGCTAAACCAGATTCTTGAACTACCATGGTCGATGGTTGTTACTGATATTTTCAAATGGAATGGTCAACATTACTTAATGTTAGTAGACTCTTATTCAAATTGGTTTGAAATTGACCTTCATAATTTAATACCCAGCACTGTCATTATGAAATTAAAGAGCCATTTTTCTGTTCATGGTAGTCCGCACTAAGTCATATCTGACAATGGCGCACAGTTGACAAGTCAGCAGTTCAAGAATTTTGCTGAGTCTTGGGACTTTGTCCATGTTACTAGTAGTCTTGAGTATCCACCTTCCAATGGATTAGCTGAGCATACAGTTCAAAGTGCAAAGTACTTGGACAAAACCAGGACAGATGGTAACAATGTTTTTTCTTAACCTGCTTAATCTCAGAAACATTCCTTGAGATAATTTGCTTGGTTCAGCTGCTCAGAGATTGATGTCCATACAGACTGGAACAACTCTTCCAATCAGTAAACAATTATTGATACCACATGCAAAGAACAACAGAATGGTAATGGCTCAACTTTTGAAAAAACGCCAGTCACAAAAGTTTTACTTTGATAAATCCAGCAAACCTCTTAGACCATTAGGACAAGAAGAGATTGAGAGAATGCAAACAACTAAAGGATATGAACAAGTGGGAATTGTCAAAAATATTTGTGAAGAACTGAGATCTTACATAATACAATCTGATGGAATGGATTTCTGAAGGAATCAAAGACACATACTACCAGTACCAAAACAAAACCGGGAAGGAACCACGCTCAGGATCTGAAGAAGTTTGTTTACTGAAATAAACGAAAAGCGCTTAATTTTCTGTTTTGTGCTGTAGCATGGTTCCTTCCCGGTTTTGTTTTGGTACTAGTTCATTTTTGCCTGTTTTATTTTACACATACTACCAGTCTCTGAACCAGTGACACAGCAGATTGTCTGTGCCAGAGACTCTACTTGTCAGAGTGACTCTGCCCTTGTTCAAATTCCAGAGGGCAGTGTACTTTCTTTGAGTAATCCTGATGTAATCCTCGAGGTTCCACTTGTACAAGAATCTCCAGAGACTGTCCTTGTTGCTAAACCCAGTCAAAGATTTTATGTGACCAGATTGAGTAGAAATTCCAGATCCAATCCAAAATACATTAGCGACTTGGATGTGAATTAATTTGTTGTTATATATCAATGTGATTTCTAACTTGTAAAATAACTTGTACTCCTATTGCATGTCGAACAAAACAAAGAGGGAGATCATTGTGCGTATTCTACCTAGTCAGCCGATGTAGCTAGATAGCACATGCATATAAGTTACTGAACAGGTGCAAGATCAGTGGCATTTAGTACAGTCAGTCAGAATGAATGCAGGCATGAATGGAGATGCACCTGCGAGTGTGTTTGAAGTAATGAGTCAGTCAGTTAGCTTAAATATATGTTCCAGTTAAAGCTCCTGATGTATTTATGTACAATAAACAACTTGAACCCATCACAGTGCCTCAGTGTCTCATTTGAATACAAGAGACATGCAATAGTACCCAAGTGAGATTCATCAGCTGAGTGCAACAGAGCAGAAAAAGGTTCTGGGAGTGTTCATCACATTTGGACTAGGAGCAGAGTAAGAGATGGGAGGTAGCAACAAAGAAAATGTTGGAATGTATATGCAGGAGGAAGGACTCATAAAAAAAAAAAAAAAAAAAAAAAAGAAGAAGTAAAGATTTCACTTTACTGTGGCCATGGTCAGGGGACACACACTGAATACTATGTGCAGACTTTAAGGCTACATACATACATACATACAGAAGCTGTCATTTATGAGTTCTTGTGAACTGGCTAATGTAATGATGTGATATGGGCTTGGATGTGTTCAGGAGATGTATGAGATCCTCCACTATTAGGTCAAGATACAGTTGTGGCACACTACTATGTGTGCGCGCGTGTGTGTGTGGAGGGGGATCAATATTATAAGATCAGAAGTTCAAAAGATTGAAAACCAAAATATCTAAATCTCAAAATATTAAAAACATTCCCCTGCCCCCCCACCCCCCTGCTAATTACAATACCAATTCCAACATCACACAACAGTGGAGAAGGGGCACATTCCCATTTTGATATTTTGGTTTTCAGTCTTTTAAATCTTATTACATAGAAGTGTGTGTGTGTGTGTGTGTGTGTGTGTGTGTGTGTGTGTGTGTGTGTGTGTGTGTGTGTGTGTGTGTGTGTGTGTGTGTGTGTGCATTTGCAACCCCTCCACCCACTGCCAGCCATCCTTTGGACCCTCTCTTGGTCCATCATCCTAGTCGTTCCCTTCATCAGGTAAAAGTCAAATAAGAAGGGATACCATCCAGGCAACCATCGGTGGCAGTTTAAGGTTCTTCCATTTTTCTCCCCATGCCTACCCTTGTACATATCCAGCAAGGTGAGGGGTGGTGCCATGGAATAAGCTGTCAACAGAGGGTACACCCTCACTTTCACAAGGGACATTCATTCTAAGCAGTCCTGCAACTCCCCTGCAGCATTAGCAGTGGTCTCTCTGGTCTTTAAGAAGAAAAGTGCATGCAATCCCCACTATCCCTCCTGGAAGAGGTAAGTAGTTATACCACCTCACTCCTCCCCCGCCTTATCCAACTCCTTCAGTTCCAAGGCTATTAACCAAACCCTGATTCACAGTCAGGCCTCCATCCCACTATACCACAGATCCAACCTTCTGTTCCTTGATTTCACCATCTGCATCATTTTACATTTGAGACAGGGCTGCCCAGAGGGACCACCCCTTGCAGAAGTAAAGGGATATCCCTGTTGGATAGCCAATTGTATGGCTCCTCCTCTCTTGTTACTAGGTGTGCATGAGGATAGGCCAGGGGAGAAAAAGGAAAAAACCTTGAATCACTTCTGATGTAAAGTGCTTTAAGCTGAACTTTGCAAATGACTTTATTAACGCAGTAATATACATTCACATGTACTTTGCATTACCATTATTTATGGGGTTATGGGTATATTTTCAAATATTTATCTAACTTACCCAAGTTCTTCGAATAGTTGTCCTAACAAAGGTTTATATATGACTTAGTCAAGCTCTTACGTTACACAGTAGTATATACATGAGCTGACCAATAAGGTTGTCTAGCTTGGAGTGTTTTAGGTTTAAAATAGTCAAGGGTGATTTCTAGCTCATAAAGTACATGTCAAATTAAAACTAACATGATACCTTACAGTATAAATTAAGGCAATTTACTTGTAATGCTACATAGCTAGACAGCCAGACAAACAACCCTAACACTCACTTGCTGTGCCTTTTGATTTTTTTTTTCTTTTTTTTATGATATTTGTAACATGTTTTACTAGAGCAGGCTCTGATTTCAATGACACTACCCCCTTTCTTCAATAAAGGGAGGCTGAATAGTGCTCAAAAGGAATATGTGATGTTCATTGTTAAGAAAGCATTGCAGCTATATTTTTATGGGATTTAGAAAGCATTAATTACTTGTCACCACAGAGAGTAACCATTAATGAGTCAAATAACTGATTCATAAAACGTGGTTGTATTACGTACCAAAAATGATGCAAGTAATGTTTTTTAGAACCACCAAAAAAAAAAGACACATATCAGATGCGTGGACCATGACACAGACCTAGCACATTCAGTATTTTGATTTACTTGAGACATCAAGTGTAATATTTACAGCAATAAGAACTGTAAAGCTTCTTTCTGCCTATTCCTTTTTCTAATTCCATATTTTTAACTTAAACTGCACCTTTCCTTCACTTACTTATAAATGCGGTTATTATTCTTATACTCCCATTTCAAGGGTATTCTAAGACAGCAACTAACATTTGTCCTAAATAATTCAGTTTTTCCTGGATTACACTGTTTGCTTGATGACATGCATTACAGTGAAATCCCATACGCCAGCTTTTGACTTTTTCATGTACTTCTGCTTACTGTGGTTATATATTGTTGAAAAGAATTTTTCTTGCCTTTATCAAATCCAGAGAATCTGAACAACAGACCATGTAAAGACCAAATGGAGACTTAACCATTCAGAAAACCCAATTCTATAGCTTTCAGGTATAACTTGACTATTTTATGCCATTAATGAATTTGTTTTGCACATATGGTATTGGTTTTATTGTGCATCCTTTATTTTGATTTAAAAAAAGCACGCCATTGTAATAAAAGTTCATTTCAGAAAAGCTGATTTCATATTTTATTTTGTTTTAAAAAAGGTTTTATAGCATCCTTAATTATCTCTGGGATTCAGAAGGAATTCCACCATGGGCGTTAATGCCTGAGGCCAAAAGGGGCTAACTGAGGAAAATTCAATTCAAAGACACATTAGCCACAAGGAGGAAAGACCTAATTATCATCCATCTTGCATATCTTTAAATTGTGTGGTACTACCACTAGTGGTAATCAGAACAAAAATTAACAGTAGAAATAAACTATGGACTATCTGGCGATCTACCAAAAATCCCCATGATTACAATAAATATAGACATGCACGGAATGAAACAAAAAGACTTGTACTACTGCATAAAAAACACTATTACAGTAGGCTACAGATGAATAACCAAAACAATCCTCAAAAATTCTGGGCCGGGATCAACAAATTACTGTATCCAGGTAAAACATCGACATCAAACCCAGCTGCCAACTCAAATCAAACCTCAGAACAGGTTGCAGATAGTTTCAATCATCCAGCTGCCAACTCAAATCAAACCCCAGAACAGGTTGCAGATAGTTTCAATCATCCAGCTGCCAACTCAAATCAAACCCCAGAACAGGTTGCAGATAGTTTCAATCATCCAGCTGCCAACTCAAATCAAACCCCAGAACAGGTTGCAGATAGTTTCAATCATCCAGCTGCCAACTCAAATCAAACCCCAGAACAGGTTGCAGATAGTTTCAATCATCCAGCTGCCAACTCAAATCAAACCCCAGAACAGGCTGCAGATAGTTTCAATCATCCAGCTGCCAACTCAAATCAAACCCCAGAACAGGTTGCAGATAGTTTCAATCATCCAGCTGCCAACTCAAATCAAACCCCAGAACAGGTTGCAGATAGTTTCAATCATCCAGCTGCCAACTCAAATCAAACCCCAGAACAGGTTGCAGATAGTTTCAATCATCCAGCTGCCAACTCAAATCAAACCCCAGAACAGGTTGCAGATAGTTTCAATCATCCAGCTGCCAACTCAAATCAAACCCCAGAACAGGTTGCAGATAGTTTCAATCATCCAGCTGCCAACTCAAATCAAACCCCAGAACAGGTTGCAGATAGTTTCAATCATCCAGCTGCCAACTCAAATCAAACCCCAGAACAGGTTGCAGATAGTTTCAATCATCCAGCTGCCAACTCAAATCAAACCCCAGAACAGGTTGCAGATAGTTTCAATCATCCAGCTGCCAACTCAAATCAAACCACAGAACAGGTTGCAGATAGTTTCAATCATCCAGCTGCCAGCTCAAATCAAACCCCAGAACAGGTTGCAGATAGTTTCAATCATCCAGCTGCCAACTCAAATCAAACCCCAAGAACAGGTTGCAGATAGTTTCAGTCATCCAGCTGCCAACTCAAATCAAACCCCAGAACAGGTTGCAGATAGTTTCAATCATCCAGCTGCCAACTCAAATCAAACCCCAGAACAGGTTGCAGATAGTTTCAATCATCCAGCTGCCAACTCAAATCAAACCCCAGAACAGGTTGCAGATAGTTTCAATCATTTCTTTACTGAAACTATTCAAGCTCGAGCCACCCAACTACCTCAAAGTTCCCTTGATGAAATTAACACTAAATCCAACAGCCAAAACCTATTCTGCTTTCAGCCTGTATCGACCTCCTTTATATGCAAGCTAATCAAAAAACTAAAACCCACCACCCTATCTGCTGACCAACTCCCAGCTGAATATCTACAAATGACAGCAGAAGCTATCGCCTTTCCAATCTCTATCCTAATCAACCGGACCATATCTGAAGCCAAAATTCCCAATATCTGGAAAACATCTTATGTGATTCCATTACATAAAGGAGGTCCCTCTACCTAATACTCCAATTATAGGCCTATAGCCATACCCTCCCCACTTGCTAAGATCATGGAGAAATGTATACATAAACAACTTATGCAACATTTACTCCAGAATGACCTGATGGCTAATACCCAACATGGCTTTCGGCCACATCATAGTACAATCACTGCCCTACTGTCCTTTACTAACACCATTAATAATAACCGCAACAACAACCGCACCTCATCTGCCCTCTTCCTAGATCTTTCCAAGGCTTTTGACATGGTGAACCATCAACTAATGATTAAGACCCTGCAAACTCTCAGTCTACATCCCAATGCCCTTCTCTGGTTTAAATCATATCTCAATGACAGGCAACAAGCAGTTCTCTGTCAGAATAAGCTCTCAAATCTATTACCCAACACTATCGGAGTTCCACAAGGTTCCATACTAGGACCACTACTGTTTTCTATCTTTATTAATGATCTCCCTACTATCATACCGAACATCAGCTGTATTCAATATGCTGATGACTCCACCCTGATCTGCTCTGCCACATCTCCAGATGACCTAAAAATGGATACTCAGGCTACTTTTACTGTTATAGAAAACTGGCTATCCAAACGTCGCCTACTACTAAATCAGAAAAAAAAAAACAAAATGCTCTATTTCCACCAACCCAAAGGTCTATACCTTACTCCTTTACCATACAAACTAATGATGGGACAGTCATTTCCCCGGACCCCAATACCAAACTACTAGGTGTCACTATAGACAATTACTTAACATTTGACCTCCATGTGAACCAGACAATCAAAACCATCAACAGAAAACTTGGTTCACTCTACAGAGTCAAAACCTTCCTTACCCCCATAGCTAAAAAAGACATTGCACACTCGCACCTACTCTCAACACTCCTATATGCCTCCCCCCTTCTAGCAAACATAAGTAAATCTGAACTAAATAGACTTACTACCTGCTATAATCACATTGCCAGGTTTGCTACGGGCTCTTCTTTCAGAACCCATCACTGCATTAACCTCAAACAGCTTGGATGGTTGGAATTTCCCAATCTTGTCAAGTACAACTTTCTAATATTGGCTAATAAAATCCTAAAGAACCCAAATAACACTCCAGCCCTTAGTAACTACATCTTCTTCCATAAAAACACAAGACTGCTACGTTCATCCAATAAGTTACAAATACAAACAACTAGAATTAACAATGCTGCTGGCATGGCCCTATTTGCAAATTCTGTAAGCAGAACCTGGAACAAACTACCAGCTGCCATTACCATGCTTTCCTTCCCACACCTATTCAAGGCCTCAATTAAACAGCATCTGGAACTAAAATGGATATGCCACTGTGACAAGCCTGACTAAAATGAATATGCCACTGTGACAAGTCTGACTAAATCAACATAATGTATGTAATTACTTAGCTAATTTGATATTGTTTATCTACTACTAACTTTAAAATGGAACATTGACTGCCTGTAAGTACTTCTACCTGTATTCCCTTCTTAACTACACCTATA